>NC_133773.1:84457523-84478873 GCF_003597395.2 Chelonoidis abingdonii
CAGGGAGATACTGGATCTGATCACTGTATGGGGAGACAAATCTGTTCTATCAGAGCTCCGTTACAGAAGACAAAATGCCAAGCATTGAAAAAATCTCCGGCTGATGCAGAGTCATAGCGAGTGCTGTGTGACAAGTGTACAGAAAGCCAAGATCAATGGACGCTCATGGGAAGGAGGGGGACTGAGGACTCAGCTATCCCCGTCCCGCAGTCTCCAAAGCATTTGCATTCTTGACTGAGCTCATGCCTGTAGGTTCAACCATGTTGTCGAGGGTGATTCAGGGTATATCTCGTCATTTACTCCCCTCCCCCCGTGAAAGAGGAAAAAATCGTTTGACTTTTTCAATGTCACATATGTCTACTGCTGCTGCTGGTAGACACAGTGCTGGGCATGAACGCAGCATCCTCTCCCTCCTTCCCGGGTGGCAGATGGTCAGTGCAGGTGAGGACTGGTAACGTCCTCGTCTCAGCCCGTGAAGTGCATCCGGGCTGACCTCAGGTGAGGTCAGCTGGGTGCTGGTAATAGGAATGGCTCTCGGTCAATTCCAGTAGATGGTTACGCATGCTGGTAACTGTCTTCATCTAGCAATAGGGGCTTAGCTCCATCAGCCCCCCCCTTTTCTGTCTAAAGAAATTCATACCTGCCTGGATGTCTAGCAGCTGGAGGCTTGCCTCCCCTTCAATTTTATCTCACTAAAAGTCGTGTTTTTTCTTATTCCTGCGTTCTTATTATTCATCACACAAATGGGACACTCAATGGGCCAGGGGTTGGGGGAGCAGGAGAAGCACGTGGTTGTTGCAGGGGACCCCTAGCAATGGCAGTAGCTCATCATTTGTGGATCTGACTGCGAGCAGCTGTGCTCTCTGGGTTAACTGGTTCTCTAGCCACTTGCCCCATATTCTAGGCAGGACTGACTCTATTTTTAGATACAAAAAGGGACGGAACGACCTGGGGGATCATCCATTTTTTGTCTTGTGCACCATCGGCTGACCTTAGCCAGGGGATCCATGACGCAGCAGACGGATACAGAACTACTGTAACCGTCTCTCTCGCATTTCATTGGTTACGCAGGGACATTACGTGATGGTACCATCTCTGCTATCTTGCAAAGCATTGATGCTGCTGTATCAAATCTCTCTCCTTTTGGTGTGCTTAGTGTGGCCGCGTGCACTCGACTTTATACAATCTGTTTTACAAAACTGGTTTATGTAAAATCGGAATAATCCCATAGTGTAGACATACCCTAAGATTATGGACTAATTTGTCACTGGGCACTTCAGTAGGGTATCTTCATGGAAGAAACACTCTGCCCTCCATCTCCAGTCTCCTATATGATATCATCTTAGGCTCCACTGAAGAAACTGAGAAAGCACATGTCCTGGATAATCACTTTCCCTTCTATTTTCTCACAGGTCTAAAAATGGTTCTACCATGGTTGATTGCAGGAATTACTTGTTTTACTTGCATCTTTATCAGTCATCAAGTAAAAAAGAAAATTATGAATACTGATTTGTCTAAAATTCAACTTGTTTTTGTCTGCTTACAAGTTAATATAAGTATCTCTTCACAAATTAATCTTATTATTCAAAAGAAATTATTTATCTGGGTTGTCTTGATTTCCACAGTACTAGTTCAAGATACATAAAGGGAAAATAACTTGACATTTTTAATATATGAAAGGATAGTAAAGTTAATAGATCAACATTTTTAGAAAACTCTTTTCTTTATAAAAGACAAGGTTGTGGAGAAATCCTGTACAATGGCAAATTCTATATTTCTTCTTAATTAATCCATGGGGAATACATTAGTACAGTGTTTGACCACTTAATATTCTCTTGATTTTTATACTGCAAAAAGAAAAAAAAATAAATTCAAGGACAGCAGAAAAGAAAATAAGGTCAGAAAATTGTCTGGATATGTGAAAAAATATTAGCCAGGCTCCTGGTTAGGCAAAGGCTACTTCATAAGTATTTATTTCATAGGAAATATTGATTTTCAAAGGGAATAAACATTTTTTTAAAACATTAACAAAAATATCTACATTGTACAAGTGTGAACTGAAATGTACACAAGTGAATTGCAACATGTCTGTAAAATTTACCCTATCTTGCCTCATTAGCATCTTCGGGCTTTTATTCAGCAAAGTACTTTTACCATATATTATGTACCATTGAATTCAATCCTGATTTTAGTGGAGGATTTGAATTCAGTGAGACTTAAGACCCTATCTAAATGTTTTACTGAATTTGACAGTAGTCCCTTTTCCTGTGGCTAATCCTCTTGTTTTTTTAAAGTTAAGCACATACATAAATTCTTGGAGGGTCAGGGACTTGACTGTAAGCTCTTCAGGGCAAGGAACATCTCTTACTATAAGTATATGCAGTACCTACCACAATGGAGGGCCTAATCTTGACTGAGGCCTCTAGATGTTACTATAATAAATATCATTAATAATAATAAAGAAGAACCAGACTAAATAATGCAAAGTCAATTTTGAGATAAAATGTGAAACTTACATTTTTAGAATGAACACATTTTGGTGTGAATAACTGATTACAAAAATAAAGGTTAGGATTTAATGACATTTGTAACTGGAATTAGTTGCTATGCATTATCAGTCCCATCTTCAATGCATGATTTATTTATTGGTTCTTCCAGGGCCCTGAACTTGAGGGAGACAGGAGAGGAAGCGTTCCACAGCTACTCTGGTTGTGGGAGTAGCAAAAAGCTGCACAGCTACTTGCTCTGAGTAGGAGAATGGCCTGGTGCATTATAACAGTGTTGTGTTAAAGTGCACTCCTCAAGGCACCTCTTTTACCAAGTGTTAATTAAAACCCTTGGAAAATTATCAACTTCACTAGTGCTAGTGATCATCAGATCTTGAATCACAAACAATCAGAGGAAATTGGTATGATCCAAATTTTAAAATGTATGTTTATTGGGATTTCATGTTTTAACCATAACGTTCCTAATTTTAAAACCTACTGTGGAAGACTGAAAATGCCTGACAGTTAATGATACACCTCTGCTTCTGGGAAGAGGAAAAGAATTCCATTACTGTGGGCCCTGGGCCCAAAAGGGCAGTGCCTCCTGTCTTTTCCTCATTGCATTTCAAGAAAACGGGTCTCACCCTGCTGATCCAGCTGGCATAATGGGAGAGATGTAGGATAACATGTGGTCTTTTTATATAGCTTAAAGCCCCTGTTGTTTTGAAATCAGCTGGCATGGATCCAGTGTTTGGGGGGAGTACTACTGGTTGTAGTGGGATTCCTATGGAATGCAGGAGGTCTGTGTTAGTGTATCCCGAGGTAAGATCCAAGACTAAAATAAGCGTGAAGTGGTATATCTGGCATCTGGGTATATCTGGCACCCCTATAGAAGGCCTGTGGTCCTCCTACCCCCACCCAGGAAGCAGCAAAGTGACAGGAAAGGAGACATGAAGGTGGGTCCTCCAGGCCTGCCTAGAGAGGCCTCACAGAAACAGCCAATCAGAGCCCAGCAGGCTAAGGTAAAAGGAGCTGCAGGAGCTTAGCAGGATGGTTCTTGGCTGTGATCAGAGGGGTAAGGAAGGGAGCTCCTATCAGCTCAAATGCACTTGTGGGATAACCAGAGTTTGTTTCTGGCTGAGTTTGCAGGGAGAGGACTTAAGAACCTTAAACCTGAGATAAGGGTGAAGTGAAAAGGGGCCAAGGAGACAGAGGTCCATGGAAGAAGTAGCAATGAGCTGAAATCAAGTAGTGCATAGCTTCAATCTATAGTGTCCCCAGGTTGGAACCCACAGGTAAAGTGGCATAAACTCCAAGAATTGGACAAGGCTGATCTGAAAGCCCAAACAAACAGCTGAATTTAAAGCCTGCAGAGCAGGGGGTGAAGACTTGAGTTAGGGCAATGGGGCTGTTCATTTATTGGAATCTTTAATACCTTGGAAGGGGTTCATCTGGACTACGTGACTCAGCTGGAGGGCCAAGCCATTGAAGATCCATCAAGGTTGGCCGGCAGCTTGCAATGCAACTTGGGGGAGAAAAGGATTCCAGTACCACATCCAGCTGCTAGGAGGTGCTCAAGAGGTGAGTGCACCCCATCACAAGCAGTAAGGCCTGAAATTGCAGACTTAAAGCTGAAGCTGGATTCTTAGGTTGATCATAATGCACTCTATGTTGACCTTAAAAATAAAAATTCTAGGTATCATATGCAGGGCTGGTAGTACTGCCTATTATTAAGGTTGTCCAACACTGCCTACTAGACCCTGTTTTCATTTGCTTATAACTTTTCAAAAACTTAAACCCTTTGGGCATGGGTGGTGCATGAACTGCCAGCTGGGAGAGGCTAGCCCCTAGTCCCACCCCTTCCAGCTGAGTCTCCCCCTCCCCTCCTGGAGCCCAGAGAGCCCCCCTCAATGATGGCCACTGGCTCAGTCCAATGGCTAGCCCCCCAGCCCCAAAGGAGCACTGGGAGGAAGGGTGGGGCATGGCCCCTGCCTCCCCAGCCCCGGAGGGGAGGCAGGGCTGGAGTTGGAGGACTGGACGGACACACAGGGAGTGTCACAGCAGGAGGTGCAGTCATGCCTAGCTGTTTGGAGAGGCAAAGCCTTCCCCAGTCTATGCGACCCACCACCCATGCCTTTGGGGTGAAATTTTCCATGCTGGGTGTCTCTCGGGTTGAGCTTTTTTGAAAGTTTCATAATGGTTTAGCCACTTCCAATAACAAGGTTAAGGAAATATATATATTTTTAATTAAACAACCCTGTGAATCTTTTCTTTGAGAAAGTCTATTGCTGAGAATTTGGGCAGAAGCTTGGCCTTTGTGTCAAGAATGTTCCTTTTGCTCTTCCAGGGAAAATCTACCCAAATTTGGCCAAGTTATAAGCTTTTGAAAAATCTCAGTTCATACACATTTAGCAGAGACTTCTTAGAGTTTCAGAACTTAACTCTTCAAAGGGTCTGTTCTTCCTGAGCATCCTGCAGAGCTTCACAGTTCTTGGATTGGGTCCTGACCAAACTGCACATGTACCATATCTCAGAGTGACTGATGATCACAGCTATAAAGATAAAACTGGTTTTTCCCTGTAATTGCTGCTCTGCCTTGGGGTGGGACCAGGGACTAGAACTGAGAGTAAAGAGCCTGTGACTTGTGTTCTCTCAGTGACCTCCATGGTGGGATGTAGGCAGTGGAGGAGGAAGCCATCTGACTCAAATAAGAGGGAATAAGATCTGCATGAGGGGGAGGGGGAAGAATAGATTAGGATAAGGAGCATGATGAGACTGGGACTGGAGGTGATGGGTGAGGGAGAGAAACTATATTTGGAAGAAGTGGTTGGGGAAACGGGGGCTTGTTGGGCGAGGAGACTAGTCAAGTGAGAGAGGAGACTGGGATGACTGGTAAAGGACACTGGGACTAAGAGCTGAGGGTGGTGGTGGAAGAGGGGATGCTTGGACTGGCTGGGTAAGTAGACAGAGTCAGGGGAGGGAAATGGATTGGGTGCCAGGTTTTGAAGGGACACCGAGATTAGAAAAAGAGTGTGTGGGAGACTGGCTGGACAAGGAGACTGGAATCGGTAACCTGCAGAGGATGGAACAGAGGTTGGAGAAAAGGAGACAGATCTGATAAGAGGCTGGGATGAAAGGAGAACTGGAACAAGGTGAACTAATATTATGACAAGGAGGTGGGGAGGGAGACTGAGATAGGATGTGGAGCCCAGGGAACAAGACCGGGAGTAGGAGCCAGTAGGGGTGTGGTATGGGTGGGGGTGGAGGATGACTGGAGGTTTGGGGGAGGAGAGAGAGATTGGTTGAAGAACTAGGAGCGGGAAACTGGGACTGGTTGGACAAGGAGACAGAAGTCTTGGACTTTGGGGCAGAAGGTAACAGGGAATGGCAGTGGGGGGAGGAAAGAAACCTCCCTTGATACCAGCCTCCATCACACATTTGTTATGTTTTCGGACAAGCACCTTCATGCTTTCTCCCAACCCCACATGCTTGGGAGGAACTTCCTGTAAATATCCATGAAGCTACTTCATTGTCCATCTCCAAATCCCTTATCAAAACCCTGCTTTGCCATGATGCCTACAAAAAACTGACTTGATAGGTGATCGTTTTTGCACATCACACTGACCAGTACTGTCTCATTGTTTCCATGTACTCCCGTCCCCATCTTTTGTCTCTCACCTTATTCTTAGATTGTACCCCTTGGGACAGGGACCATCCTTTTGTTCTGTTTGTGCAGCACCTAGCATAAGGGAGTCCTGGCCTATGAGTAGGGCTCTTAGCTATTATGGTAATACAAATAATATACAGACAACAGCATCCTTCAACACACAACCTTGATTTATCCCCAGAGCAAGTTTATCCTATGCACTGTCAGAGTTGGGGGAAAAAAACCCCGTGATCCTGTAATTAAAGACTGTCATATTGCATAAGCACAAGGGAGTTGAATTAAGTTTGCAGAGACAACATTAATTCTGATATTTCCTATTTTTTCTTTGATTAATCCCATCAGTTTTTCTTTTCTCCCAACCCTTCACTTATGTTTTAGGTTCAGCATTAACATGACTATTATCTGCTTATAATATAGAGAAGAGCATGGCAGGAGAGGACAAAAATGGAGTTGAGGGCAAATAAGGTAATGGTTCAAATCATGCAGAAACAAATGTATGGATGTGATGGTGAATGTTAGATCTCATTAGCAAGATATTCACATCTCTCCACAAAGGACTTTATATGGAGGGGGGAGAGGTGGAAAGAAAACCCTTCAGCTAAGGATCAGTGTGATTCAAGGAGTTTCTAGCAACTGACAGGGATGTGAATGAATAGTGGCATATTTTAAACAAGACATCTAAACTTCTTTAACTGATGAATATCTGTACAGAGAGGTTTATGAAAACTGAAATGGAAACATGGGCCCTAATCCTACAAACACTTAAGCATGTCTGCAATTTGTGATAATGACAAAGTCAAGGTTGCTACTTCTGTGTGCAAAGTTAAATATGTGCTTGCAGGATTGGTGCAATGGCTGGCATATTTGTAAGTAGTTTCTACATGTGATTTAACAAGTCACCATTTTCTCTTGTGCTGCTCCCATCAGGCTGATTCTTTGCTTTAATAATCAGATGCTCTTGGCTTCACTCTATCATCTCTCTCATTTTAGCTCAATTTAATTTCTTAAAAATGGGAAGAATTTATTATCCCAGTTAAAATGGAGTATATCTGCTTTCTCTGGTGGTGGCATCATTCATTGGTGGGAGAAATGAGACTGGGGAATGTGAGCCAAGTAGCATCCATGAGAAACTCCCCCCCCAATTAAAATACAAAGCTTTTTAATTTTTTTGAAGCTCGAACCCCCAGTTTCCCACCCCTCAGGCCCTTTATCTGTGGCACCACGACTAGCCCATAAATAGCAGAATTATATCTGAATTGTACACGTTTACACTTCTGTTCAAAGCCTACTGGGGAAATACTGAATTGCTCTTTTAGTCTTTGTTCAATCAGCATCATCCATTCTTTATCATGTAAATTACAGTCCAGTAATTAAGCACTTACTTCTGATGGCGCTATATTGAAAATTTTATATATATATTTGGTTAATGCCAAAGTTAGTGATGAAAACTAGAGGTGTGAGAAGAGTTATCAGAACTACTTTGGTGTATACAAAAACATGGAAAGCCCTTTTGTATATAAAGGTTTAGGCCACAATTCTGGAAAGACTTATGTAAGCTCTTAATTATGAGTGTATGAATAGTCCCACTTATGTCAATGTGACTATTTGCATGTCCTTAACTATAAGCACAGAAATCTTTGCAATTTTATAGCCTCACAGCCTGAGCCCCACTCACCCAAGCCAGCTGACCCTGGGCTAGCTTCCAGTGTTTTATTGCCGTGTAGATACACTCACTTCTACTGTGGACTAGCTTTAATAATGTTTTTCACATATCCCCAGTTTACAAGTATTATTTTGTTAGACTTCACCATACTCCTGTGAACTGAAATATTAGTTCTCTCATTGGAGAGATGGAAAAACAGAGGTTCAGGCAGTAAGTGACTTGCCTTAGGTCATATAACAAGTCAGACCTTGGTCTGTCATTGACCCAAAGTCTTCTGAATGCCCTGCCTTATTTCTAATCCACTACACTACTGTGTCTGTCAGGTAAGTCCCTTTGGTGGCAATCATTGCCTGTGGTATTCAATGGGAGCCCTTCAGCTCATGTCAGTGTGCGATGGAATTCACCCCAAAACTCTGTCTTACAAATTGGGAAATCAATACATTAATTGAAGTTAAGATGTCCACAGCCATGAGTTGGTAGGAAATAAAGATCTGCATGGGTTCTTCTCCTGTTTCTAACTGTAGACATGTACTACCCCTTTAAGGGCCAGACTGGAGCATACAACCTGCAACTTGAGGATAATCAAGAAGTCTCCCTGCCCAACCCCATATTGAGCTATTTAAGGAGGACCAGAAAGCAGAGCAGGGAGAGGGGAATAAGAATCATGTGGGCTGCAGTGGTTGAAGATCTCTTGCTCAGAATCCAGGACACCGGCCAAACTAAACTCAGACTTTGTTTTGTGAATATTAATTTTAAGAACTCTGAACTAGGGTACTGATGAACTGTTTATTGTAATTACACCTGTCCTGAGACCTTATTAAAAGTGGACTTGTTGTTTGGTTAGTGTTTGTTGGCTTCTCCTTGCCTTAGGTTCAATTTAACAGCCAACAGTGCCCCCAACTGCAAGGCAGGGCATACATGCAGTCCCGCACAGGAAGTGGTGGCATGCGGGGCTGGCACATGCCTTTACAACTAGTCACTATAGGTTCTGTCGCTAACTTGTTGTGTAACCTCAATTAATCACATATCCTTTTTGAGTCCCTGTTTCTCCGTGTATTAAATGGGTATGAATTTAACTGGGAGGGTGGGATTTCCAAAGAATATTTCATCCCACACTCATAAAAATGTTACGTGATTTTCGTAACCTTCCTTTCAAGAAGGTTCAGCACCTATCTTCAGTTTGAATGAATAGGAGGATTAGCTGTTGGGCAAACTGGAGGAGAGGGAAGAAGGAAACTGTCTGAGAGCTCATCAACAAGGCTATATAAAAGGAACATGGGGCGGGGAGGGGCGGGAAGAGCCAGGCACCCTGGAGAGAAGCAGAGGAGACAAGTACTTTATGAGCAAGATAGTTTTAAATGAACCTCACCAACTTTTTTCTGTCTGCTCTAGGCTACTTTTGAGTGTGTAACTCCACTGCTATTCACCATTGTTTTTAGCCTCTGAGTAAAGGCACAGGGTGAAACTCCTGGCTTCACTAAGTCAATGGCAAAACTCCCATTGACTTGGCAGAGGTCAGGATTCCACCCAGTGAGTTCTTCCCATATCCCAACCAAGTTACTTTCACCGTGGTCACTTGCATAGCCCACGGTTTCCAGATTAGTTTCCCTCATCCTCCCAACAAATACTTCAAGTGGACTAGGTGCATCCTTTCCAATTTAACTAGGTGACCAACAAAATAGGGAAAATTTTGTCCCTTAACTCATAAATTCCTTTCGTATAAAAAACATGACAATTTCATAACATAAGCCCAAGAAATATCTGAAACTGCGAAAGGATAAACATTCAGGGGGAGTGGAGAGAGAACAAAACTCATAAAAGACACATTTCAAAGAAATTGAGAGCTCTGAAAAGATTTGCATTCCTTTTACACATTCACAATATTATGCCTCTATCTCTAGGGGGAAAATATTTGAATAAAATGTATCATTCCATACTGTATTTACAACAGAGAAGCAATAACATTCTCCAGCATGCAAATGTAAGCATCAGTCATTCCCAATTATTGCAGAACCTGTTGCAGAAGAAAACTTCCAAATGAATTTACTTGCTAAAGGGAAAAAGTGTAGGGGTGGGGACAAGGCTGTTCTTTGTCATATTTTCCCTAGAATGCTCCAGTAACCATGATGCATTATATGGGCCCTCAGGCCAACACATGGGCACAATACTACAGCAGATTCATATGAAGCATAGAATTTGAAATAGTTCTTCCAAAATGTGCAAGGTTTTATGAAAACAGGCAGTCTTGTATAGGATGTATTTATAAAACTGTTTTTAAGTTTAGCTCAAGTGGATTATGAATGAATAAATGAAATACTGCCAACTTTTCATGTCATATCACTATCTATGATTCTCTTCTTGGGTAATGGTATTCTGAAGCTGGCAAAATCTGTATTGTTGTTGTATATAGCGACCCAAAACAGATGAGAACTGAAAAAAGAGATCTTTTTATTCTGGTGCAGATTCACATAGACAACTAATCAGCCTTGGAAAAACTTCTTCTCACATATGCCCTCAACCCTTTGGAACATGCTTATGGGTTCTAACAGTAAAATAGCTATTCTCACATTGGCCACCTGCTGGCAATAAGAATAACAAATATCTACAATTTCCTTACATTTCTCCTCCTTTAAATCATTAATACTATAACAACAAAATATCCCAACTAAAAGGTTGGAGTAGATTACCCTAATCTTCAAGCAATTAAAAGGATTATTCTGCCCTCTCTAGCATATTTACCTTACTATTACAAATCCAAATTTAGGAAATCATCTGGACTGGCACAATGGAAACATCTGTGGTCCTTGATCAGTAGCAGGTGCATAATGGCTTTCTGATAATAGCTGTAGTATTAGATAATACTATTATCAGATAGCAGACTCAGTTGTAGAGGAGGGCATTATGTATACCCCAATCCATTTTGAATGAACATCAACTACTATAAATATGCTTTCCCCATAAATGGACCAGCATAGTCTACATGAAGCCTTACCTATGGTCACTGAGGCCACCTCACTAATGGCCCATACTTTCTCCTCTACCTGACGTAAGCCAGTTACATTAATTTTGTGTTCTGAGTTAGATTCCACTGTAATCAGGATATGAAGGTATATGCAGGCATGTGGCATGCCTTGGAATAAATTGTCCATTGCTTTTTGAAAAATACTTGCAGCTGCTAACACTACACTACAAATGGGAGCTAGTTGTAATGAAACAACCCTTTGGGAGCATTGATAATTGCATAGGGTTTAGATCTATTGTCCAGAGAGATTTAGAGGTATGCATTACTTAGATTGGCTTTTTATTTGTACTTATATTTTCCAAAGTCCTTTGTCTCTGTTTCAGGAGCCAGGATGGATTCCTGGGGTTACAGCCTCCGTCCCCTGATCATGAGCATTAAGTGGACATCTCTGCCACTTGCCAGTTTGATGGCATTGTTTACCTTCTATGTAAATATATTTTCATTATATCTGGCTTCACCTTACTTAATTTACAGTGGCTACACAGTCAAACACAGTATTCTTTTGTCTGGCACAGGCTGCACTTAGGCACTGCTTGCCAAACACATTCTGAAAACATATTTCTAGCAATCATCTAGTGTTCTTTATACACCGCCTGTGCATACACCACACAATAATATTAACGAACAGAGTTTTATAATTTGCATATGACACCTTCCATGACACCTTTTAGATATAGATTTTGACAACAGTGAGATGGGCCAATGAGTGTGTCAGCCTGATGTGAGTTATGGTATGGTGTGTCCTCTGCTTGTTGGAATTAAGGTGCTCCTTCACAGTCTTCCTGTTCCATGGAAACATTTTCTGAATTAACTTTTTTGACTATCTTCTACATTAGTAGGAAACAGAATAGTTCAGTCTCTTTCACGGTCAACACCTCCAAGACTGATCAACTAAGAATCAGCTGTGAGGGTCATTTTCTTTATTAAGAAAGTCTAGCATGACTTCTTGGGTGGGATCCATGAAGGGACTACGCTTTGCAGCACTGAGTGATACAGTGCCTAACTTCTGGGTGCCTTAAACAGTCACAGGAACAGCACTGTGATCCACAAAGCTGAGTTAGGCACTTAAGCTCCCCATACAACGAATGGGGGGAGAAAGGGGCCTTAGAATGCAATCTATAAAAAAACCCCAACATGCTGGGTGTGGGCTGTCTGAGCAAGCCAAAGGGAAATGCTGATGAAAAGGGTGTGTGCTAACATCCACCCCTCTCTGAGATTGTTACCTAAATCCAGGCTTCAGGAAAGTGTCTGTCTCTGAGATCCATGAACAGAACCCACTGCCTGGAGTCAGGCAATTTAGGCCCTATGTTAGATGCCTGCCCCACACCCCACACACAGGCTGGAAGAGAAGCCACTCACAACTTTTAGCTCAGTGGTTTGAGCACTTGCCTGGGCTCTGGGAGACTGAGGTTAATTTCTCCCCTCCCCCTGATGTAGAGAAGGTATTTGAACTTGGGTATTTGACATTTCAGGAGAGTGCCCTAGCTTTTGAGCTATGGGATAACCCAATGCAGGGCTCCCTCAATCTTTCTTGTTGAATCTGTTCCACTGTGGATAAACAATGAGAGTGAGTCGAGCAAAGGGACTTGTGACTCCCACAATGCAGATGAGTGCCCTAGCCATTGGACTACTATCTTCCCATCATCCCTTGGTTCATGAATCACTCTGGGGCTTAGACAGGAGATAGGCATCCAGATGCCTAGAGGGAAACAGCAGTGTGAATGCCCCAGGGTCTAAAACTTAGATGCCTAGGAAAATTTTACAGTGGAAAGTTAAATGCTGATTGAATTTAGGCTCCTACAGGGATACGCAGCAGCCAAGTGGGAGTTTTGTGGATGGCAGTAGTGCCACACATGGGGACATAGGCATCTAACTTTGGCAACTAAGTTGCTTTGTGGAGTTCACCCCTTGTGTCACCATCTCCCCCCACCCTTCTCCAGAGAAAATACTAAAATTTGAATGGTTTGTACAAACTAGAGAAGTTCTTCTGAGGCATGCTGTCATGAAGTTTTAACTTCCTCTTAAACTTCCTATCCTTTTCCTTTGATGTGTATTAAGATATTAGGTCATGAGTTAGCAAACAAACCCCGGAATTCAGACTGACTAAAAAGACAAGGTCATGTCACTTAATTACCAGATCAAACCAAGACATAGTCATTTTAAATGAAATGTCCTTTTAAATACTATTGAAATCTTTTAAATGATTACTAACAGGGTCTGGGAAGACTCCATTTATTAGTATAACTGCCAGAACGGCGCCTACTGTTTGAAAGCAGTTGTATCCTAAAAAAATCTGGTTATGTAACTCTGGTCTCTGAAAAGCTATGGCTTGGAAAAATCATTAGTTTCTTTTTTTTATAATATATCAAGAGTAGTTTAGCAAAGTTTTTGGTGGATATTGATTTCTTCAGATACAACACAAGTTGCATAAGCAGATAATGCGTAGCTTGCTGTGTTTATAGAGTATTTTGATTGCTGTAGTTTTACTTTCTGCATCAGAAATACTATTTCCATGTAAATTTGCTTTCAATTACAGTCTTACAGTGGAATCCGAATAGGAGAAAATTATATTAGAACATAAAAATAACAAGACTGCATCCACCGTTGCTAGCATGTTTCAAAATCATAAAATTACCTTCTCTTCTCCAATTGCTTTATTATAGTCTTTTTAAAAATACTTTTGTCTCTTAGTCCATAATGGCTCCTGGTTAGTCAGAGGGGGGAATACACAAACACATAAATTCATAACCAGTCTGTATGCATATCTTATAATCATCCAGTTCAGTATAAAAGATCTTACTTGCTATATTTTATGATACAATAACAGTATGCAATTAGTTGAATAGCTGCTTATTTTTGGGGTTGAAATCTTCTGTTCTCCCTTTGGGGTCTCTGGACCCTGACTGCCACATTTCACAATCAAACAGCTGAAGCAAGTGAAGCAACTCAGTGTGGCCACATGACATAGGGGACTACAACTTTATAATATGGACTCACCCCTGTAGAGAGAGAGAGACAGGGGATCCAACAAGGCTGAGGAGAAAGAAGCAATCCTGACCCCTGAAAATACACTGACCAAATCCCAAAGGGCTCTAGGAGCGGTGAGAAAACTGAGGCAGTGATTTTATATGTGGGTTTTATTGTTTTTTGCAAGGCCTGTGTTTCTCTCATGGTGTTGTGTGTGTTTAGAAATTTGCAGTACAATGCATATTTGTTACTTGCTTATATTGTCATGTAGTCCATAGACTTTCAGGCCCGAAGGGACCATCATGATCATCTAGTCTGAGCTTCTGCACATTGCAGGTCACAGAACCTCACCGACGCACTCCTGAAGTAGACTCCTAGCATCTGGCTGAGTTACAGAAGTTCTCAAATCATGATTTAAAGACTTCAAGTTATAGAGAATTCACCATTTATACTAGTTTAAATCTGCAAGTGGCCCATGCTCCGTGCTGCAAAGGAAGGTGAAAACCCCCCCAGAGTCTCTGCCAATCTGATCCAGGGGAAAATTCCTTAATTCCAAATATGGCGATCAGTTAGACCTTGAGTATGTGGGCAAGACTCACCAGCCAGACACCTGGGAAAGAATTCTCTGTAGTAACTCAGAGCCTTCTCATACTGGCTGTTGGAGATATTTGCTGCTAGTAGTCACAGATTAGCTACATCCCACTGTAAGTAGTCCCATCATATCCTCTCCTTTATAAATTTATCAAGCTCAGTCTTGAAGCCAGTTAGGTTTTTTGTCCTCACTGCTTCCCTTGGAAGGCTATTCGAGAACTTCACTCTTCTGATAGTTAGAAAACTTCATCTAACTTAAAGTCTAAACTTGATGGCCAGTTCATATCCATTTGTTCTGGTGCTCACATTGGCACTTAACTTTAACTCCTCTGCCTCCCTGGTATTTATTCCTCGGATGCATTTATAGAGACCAATCAGATCTCTCCTCAGCCTCCTATTGATTAGGCTAAACAAATGTGTCTCCTCTCATAAGGTAGATTTTCCATTCCTCGAATCACCTTAGTAGACCTCTGCACTTATTCCAGTTTGAATTTGTCTTTCTTAAATTTGGGAGACCAAATTGCATACAGTATTCCAGATGAGGTGTCACTGATGCCATGTATGATGCTACTAATGCTTCCCTATCTATACTGGCAATATTTCACCTAATACTTCCTGGGACTGCACTGGTCTTTTTCATGGCCACATCACATTGGTAGCTCATAGTCATCCTGAAAATAGTGGTGAGGACATAATGGTGCAGGCTGCAGCATGGACTGCACAAGTGAATATGTACCCAGGGGGCCAGGAGGGCATGTGCAGGCCATGCTACAGCCTGTGATGCTACATCCTCACCACTATTTTTAGTGAGCTAACTAGATTAAAGTAGCACAGGTATGTCGACATGAGCTGCAAATCACATCTCCAGCCAAGTGTTGACTTACTCAAATAAGTAAACCAGAGTGTCCACATAGCTTGAGTGGAATGTTGACAGAGTCCTCTTAGTCCTGCCTT
The DNA here is from genome assembly GCF_003597395.2 of Chelonoidis abingdonii. Classification (NCBI taxonomy): domain Eukaryota; kingdom Metazoa; phylum Chordata; order Testudines; family Testudinidae; genus Chelonoidis; species Chelonoidis abingdonii. The sequence continues at coordinate 84,472,874 of NC_133773.1, forward strand.
TGGACAGACATCTATTATTTTGTTTATTCTTTGTATGAAAGTAGAGCCTAGGAGCCTCACTCATAAACCAGGAGCCTGTTGTGCTATGCGCTGTACAAAAACAGAACAAAAAAAGACTGTCACATCTCCAGAGCTCTTCGAAAACTCATTCTTATCAATCAATTGGACAAATAAATCCTATTTTTTGTATGTAAATTTTCCATGAACAGATTGCAGAAACTTTGGAATTTGTTCATCATTCCACATTTCTGTGGATAATTCTTGGCCCTGTTGCTTGCTTGTGAGCGGGTAATTCTATTTATTGTTTGAAATTTGAGCCATTCCGAGTTGTTTACACTAACGGAACCCATGAAAAGTAACAACTGTCTTCCTCATAGTTCTGAATTTGATTTTTTTCCCCCACTAATTCTCTGAAATATTTGCATAAAGCTTGCTGTTTTGGCAAATGTTCCTGCCATTAAACTAAATAGCTAGACTATTGAAAGAAAGCAAATATAAATTTTTAACACAAGACTCAAAAATTCAGTATTTGAGGTGATTTATAGCCAAGATGATCTGATGAGACAAGTTTCAAAGAAACTATTAGTATCAATGCTGCAGATGAGATGTCCTGGGATTTGAATTGTAACCACTAACTGAAACTTGACTGTATTAGGCCATGGATCTGATACAGTAGCTAAGCATCAATCAATACTCAAAACCTGGCACATTTTGTATCTCTGCAACCTGTCTCTCTTTTTGTAGTTCAAGTAATTCAGAAAAGCTGTATTTTTATTATACGTCTTTTATACTTTCCAAACATCTTTGCAACAGACTATCTCTTATTATGCTAGTGATGTTTGAAGTTCCTTCTAGCTGCTGGGAGTTTAATCAACAACTTGCCTCTTTTTAAGAAGGAAAAAGAAATGGAAAAATATTCAGGTTCTAATTTCTCCCTCCCTATGATATAGCTTTTCTTGCTGAGGTGCATAACAAATCCCAGGTTACCACAACAAAGAGATGGAAACTCACTATATATGTATATATATTTTTCATTATAAATCAGTCTTCTTCGATCTTAAATGAGTGGTAATGATAGTGGTGCTAGTGGTCATTAATGTGATTAACTGCTACTTTTAGGTTCACAGAATTTAAGGCAAGAAGGCACTACCAGATCATCATAGGTCACCAATACCATCCAGCACCTGCACATTAAATCTAGCAACTGATACTAGACGAAAGTATACTTTCCTTTAAGTCAGTGAAATTTGCAAGAGAAGGAATGAGATATTTAAACTAAAACTACAAAAATACAAATGCTGTGTTGCAACCTCAAAAGAAGGGAATTTAAGAGCTAAAACCATGGACTGTTAATTTATCCATAACTCATATTGCCATTCTGACATTCTAGTAATCTCAGAACATGACATGACTGTATATAACATGTACAATGGTATGAGCTAATGACAGAATGGTAAACCATATCTCTGAAAGTGTTGTTTTTTCAAAAGATGAATATTACTGAAAACAATGAACACTACAATTCTGAAGCATCTATGTTTCATCCAGTTAGACAGCATATCCACTCCAGTGTCCATTTCTTATTAATACAACATACTGTTCATAGCTTGACTGTATTTACTTGTGGATCACTTATCAATGTCATCCCATGTATAAATTTTAAAATCATTCTTCTCTATAAAACATTGAGAAATAACATCAAAACTGGAAGTCATTTGGAAATTCTTCTCATGCAGTATATCTTCAAAGATTGGGAAAAAAATCTGACTATGTTAGTATTTGACCTTCAGCTGATCTTTCCTTCTTAAACCAGTATAAGTAGCTGACATTCCCACCATGATCAGAACAGAATTTAGCCAGTTTCTCTGATATAGACTAATTGCCTTCGACCCTCTGACATTCCAGAGCATTGCAGTGAATCTAGCCAACTATGGGTGGGTTTCACTGCTTTGTAACTCAAGTTTTGCCCATAATCCAGCAGCTGTCCCCCATGTCTAGTTCAAGTTAAATGGTGTGTCATAGGGGGGCTGGCTCATGTAACTGAAATAGGTCCAGCTTCCCTGTGCTAGAAAAGGGGCTTCCAGTTTGCAAATTGAGAGCAAGGCAGTAAGTGGGGCTGTAAAAAGCCAGGCTGCAGGAAAGAAGGGGGTCTTCTCTGGGAAAAGCTACCAAAGTCGCTGGGGGCAAGAGGCAGTGGGAATCTGCTGGGGAAGGGCCACTAAGGAGAAAGCCCTGGGACACAGTGCTCAGTTTAAAGAGCAAGGAACCCTCCTCTGGTAGGTCCTCAAGCAGAAAGAACTGAGAAAGCCAAAGGAGAAATTCCCCTGTGACATATGGTCTAGGGTGGGCTGAGGAACTGTTTTTGTGTTGATTTGTGTGCCTGTTTGGTTAATAAAACTGTGTGCTTAGAAAGACACTTGGTGCATGACAGTGGGCCCTTTATGGGTTGGGCACAAGCCAGCACCTGACACAGTTCTTTAAACTTGAGCTAGCTAGTCTATCAGGGGAGGAGTTGAAGCATGAGTGCTGCTGACACTTGAAATAATAGTACAGTGTGAACGCAGCCATTTGAATTACAGCTCATTAGCTGGTAGTCCAGTCCCTCTGCATAGGTGGAGCATTTCACAGTGTTACTTTCCCTCCATTCTCACTCCAGAAAGGCTAGCTCAAATGGATTATCTCACATGTACTAACTTCTGTGGCAGTGAAGACGAGCCCTGTATTGAGTCAATCTTTACCAGTTCCTCCAATGTGGGTTTCTTGATGGCTCTATCAACAATAAAAAGTAATCAGCCCCAGCTTTCTCTCTAACCTGGGCTGCTTCTAGAGTTTTCCTGTGGAGAACTCTCTACCTTAACCCTTTCTCGCTAAAGAGATATTCCCACCTCCCTTGTACTCAGAGTCAAATTAACGAGAAACACTTGCTACAATGAATCAGGAAGACTCACCCAACCCTGCAAGGTGCCAATACTTGCTCATGGGGGGGTTAGTCCAAAAGTCCTGTTACTTCCCACCAACTCCAACAGATCAGTGCCCAGGACATACTTTTCCTTCCCTCTCGTTCAGTCCATTTAAGTCTCATCTCCAGATAGCCCATGTCACTGCTAGAAGATCCTTGCTGCCCATAGCGTTTTCCACACAAAGTGAACAAAAGTATAGCAGGGATTAATTTGACTCCTATGTCTTGTTTGCTACACCATATGAAAAATTATTTACTGAGTATCTATAGGATAGAAAAAAGTGTTACTCTTCATAGATTTATTTTTTAAGGCCGATAGGGACCACTGTGATCATCTAGTTTGACCTCCTGCACAACACAGGCCATAGAAATTCACTTTGCATTTCCTGCCTCAAGCCTCTGCTCAGTAGCTGATCTTTTCACAAGACTGATAGTTTAACATACCTTCAGATTAGTTCCAAAGACACCAGACAGTCTCCTTAAAACCAATTTTATGCACTGTAAACAGACATTTTAGAAGACACAGCACTATCTGTTGTGGAGAGGATATTGTTTTGTTTCTTAGAGCAGACATATCATTAACCAGAGATCTGGATCCTGAATGCTAAGATTATGAATTGAAAAGTGTCAGATCTTGATTTTCTTTTATCTCTGAAGACATTAGAAAAAACAGTAAGGATATGAGGGTGATGGCTGACAACGTAAGATTTTTGTTAAGCAATATTAGGTAATGAATCCCTGTAGTTAATTGTAATGTGCCCTCTGGTATTGGATCAAATGGTTATAACTAACATTAATAATATCACAGAAAGAAATGGCCGTAGAGCTTTCAAATAGTGAGATATTTCACTTTATGAAAGCCCTTTGATTTTGGCACAAGAAGTATCCAAATGTCAAAAATTCTCTTACTTTACCAGACAAATGAGAAAAAAAACACTCTGATTTTTAATGAAATGTAGTCATGTACAAAGTAGCTATTATCACATAGTTACTTGAAGAATTTCATTTTAAACAGCTTTTCAGTTGGAGGCATGCCAGAAACATCTAGACATAGGAAAATACTACATTTTTACATTATAGTGATCTAACTTACTAAATTCAGATTTTTATGAGAAATAACTTGTAAAGGTAACATAAAATCCCTCCTGGGAAGCTGTACTAAATTGCTTTTCCTGTAAGGGGTTAAAAGGCTCAAATAACCTGGTTGGCGCCTGAACAAAAGGACCAATGAGGAAAGAAGATACTTTCAAATCTAGGGGAGGGGGAAGGTTTTGTTTGTGCTCTCTTTGTTACCTCTCTGGACAGAGAGAGAAGCCAAGCAGGGACAACATCTCCTGAAAATATACCTGGAATGATCCAGCTAAAATTACAAAAATTGTAAGTAGGCGAGGGAAATGCATTAGGTTATCTTTTGTTTTGGCTTGTGAATTTTTCCTATGCTAAGAGGTAGTTTTATTCTTGTTTTTTGTAACTTTGAAGCTGAGCCTAGAGAGGAATCCTCTGTGTTTTTAAATCTTTTTATTACCCAGTAAAGTTACCTTCCATCCTGATTTTGCAGATGTAATTATTTTACTTTTTCTTTAAATAAAGTTCTTCCTTTGAGAACCTGATTGATTTTCAGAGTCCTAGAAACATAGAGTCTGGTCAGTATTCACATTATTCTCAAGCCTCCCCAGGAAAGGGGGTGAAGGGACTTGGGGGAATAGGGTCTTCAAGTGACCCTTTTCCTGAATTTTTGTGTAAATCACTTGGTGGTGACAGCAGTACCATCCAAGGACAAGGAAAGGAATAGTACCTTGGGGAAGTTTTAACCTTAGCTGGTAGAATATAAGCTTAGGGGGTCTTTCATGTGGGTCCTCACAACTGTACCCCAGAGTTCAGAGTGGGGAGGGAACCCTGATATAACTATATTCCTGAAAAAGATGAATTAAGAAGAGGCCAAAGTCAATATTTGTAGTCTTATAAAATCTTCAAGAACAGGATTGATGCTGGCTAAAATTCAACCAAGTTCTACCCTTCTGGATGAATGTCTCCTCTTGCATCTCTGCAGTAGTTCTCCTGCAGTTTTTCTTGAAGAAATATCAATTGAGGCAGCAGATTATAAAATGGAAATCAGTTTACTTGTGTTGACAACTACTAGTGGTTCCATGGTATACTACAGCATCCCACTTAGGGATAAAAAGAACAACCCAAGGTGAAAGCCTTCTGGATTACAAAGTGTTTGTTGTATTCTAGAGGGTTCAGTTCTGCTTGTTGTCAGGGGGTAATCTGCTGTTTCAATTTTATTTTTGTATATTTCATACTTTATAGCAAGGCCCCAGCTATGTGCATAGTTGCCTTTTTATTCATGACTTCATCAATGAAATAAAGATAGTGAGTCTACAAGGACTTAATTGCTATAGCATGGGTTTGGAAACACATGGCTATTCAAAGGCATGTATGATAGAAAGAGGGACAAAATCAGTGGTTCAAAATTATCAAGACATATGGCTTTGAAAAAAATTGAAAATACTTGGCACTGTTTTAAAAGATTAATAAAATATAGTACTTGTTTATAAAACACCCTTTTCTTTCTTTCATCCTAAGTTAGCCTAACAATGCTAGCATTATGGTGACATCTGGGAAGCAAGGAGGCAAAGAAATAGTAAATAGCAGAAGATATATCCGGCAGACTGCAACCTTAGGGTACGTCTACACTACAGGATTATTCTGATTTTACATAAACCGGTTTTATAAAACAGATTGTATAAAGTAGAGTGCACGCGGCCACATTAAGCACATTAATTCGGTGGTGTGCGTCCATGGTCCGAGGCTAGCGTCGATTTCTGGAGCGTTGCACTGTGGGTAGCTATCCCGTAGCTATCCCATAGTTCCCACAATCGCCCCCACCCGTTGGAATTCTGGGTTGAGATCCCAATGCATGATGGTGCAAAAACAGTATTGCGGGTGATTCTGGGTAAATGTCATCACTCATTCCTTCCTCCGTGAAAGCAATGGCAGACAATCATTTCGCGCCCTTTTTCCCTGGATTGCCCTGGCAG
>NC_133773.1:84480330-84578107 GCF_003597395.2 Chelonoidis abingdonii
CGGGGCTTTTCCTGTTTACCTGGCCACTGCATCCGATTTCAGATTGCTGTCCAGAGTGGTCACAGTGGAGCACTGTGGGATACCGCCCGGAGGCCAATACCGTCGATTTGTGGCCACACTAACCCTAATCCGATATGGTAATATCGATTTTAGCGCTACTCTCGTTGGGGAGTACAGAAACTGATTTAAAGAGCCCTTTATATTGATATAAAGGGCCTTGTAGTGTGGATGGGTACAGCGTTAAATCGGTTTAATGCTGCTAAAATCGGTTTAAACGCGTAGTGTAGACCAGGCCTTAGTCCCATAGAGCTAGACTGTTAGCTATATGTCATTGCATGGGTCTACCCATACCACAGGCTGAAGCACAGGAAGGGAAGGGAAGGGAAGGGAAGCCGGCTTCATAGAGCTACTACTTCCTTCCTTGCTGGTGGGAGTGTCCAATGCTCTGCCTCCTCTTCCTGGATCTTATTGTAAACTGGGTCATGTCCCAGGCAATGTTCCCGCTCAGTTTTCTTTGTTCTTAATAGGCTACAAAGTCCACTAAGAACTACATTTTTTGTCCTTGGGCAAGCTTCACTTTTTATATTTTGAAGTCTTCTTACACTATATTGCATTGAAAAGTGTAAGCTATTTTTAAAGTGACATTTCAGTAATACATACAGATATGGGGTACATTGGCAAACATATCAAGGATTTGAGTACCTAATAACTTCCAAGAGCTTTAGAGTTTGAAAAGATAGTTACAAGACCGAGGAAAGCAGGGGTTGCCTTCCGCCAACCCCTCCTTATCCCAACCTGCTGGCTTGAGGCTTCTTTAGGGGAAAGGATCTTGAGGGCTTTTCCTTCTGTGTCCCACAGCCAGCTCTGCTCCCCCGGGAGGAAGTTGCTGTTGCTTCCAGGACTGGCAAGAGCACATGCCCCGGCAGAGATGCAGCCCAGGCTCCCCAACCCTACCCCACTCCACAACTTCCTGGTGGGCTGGGCTTCTGGGAACTCACTTCAGCACTGTTAACCTTTGGATGATGCTGCCAGTGGCAGGAACCAATTTCTCCACCACCAACTGCATGCAGCCTGGGACAGGGCCATGAACAGCATTCCTGTGCCTGCTTAAGTGGCCCTGACCCCTGCCTCCACATTCCACTCCTTCCCCGTCCCTGATGGCTTGAGGCTTCCCACAGCACCTAGAGGAGCTATGGCAGGTTTCAGCAGAAGGGACCAGCAACCAGAGTGGGATGTTTGTCGGGGGAGCTAGGAATGATGTTTCATTTGAAAGAATCAACATGGAGGAAAAGGAAGAGAGAGTTTTTGGTGGTTAGAAATTTTTTGACTCTTTTTTTTTTCCAATCAGAAAATGTTGATTCATTGAAACCAAAGCTTTTTCATTGAAAGAGAGTTTCAATGAAATTTTTGTCAGGAAGGTTTCTCAGTTCCAGAGTGAACTTCTGAAAGGGAGACCGCCTGCTGGTTAGGGCACTCATCTGGTACGTAAGAAACCCACATTCAAGGCCCTGCTTTGCCTGATTCTGGCCAGCACTAGAGATAGTAGTAAGAAACTCTGACAAATAAGTGGCTTAAAGATTGTGAGGTGCTGAGATTCTTTTGATGGTGGCCATATCCACACCTTGGACAGACATAGAAAATGTAATGAAATGTTCTGTTGCACTGGAAAAGGGGAAAGAGTCACTGTCATTGGCTTTACTTTTCCAGATCGATCACCCGTAGAGGACTAAACTGCTGTTCTACCCAATACTTACAGTTTTTCTAAAACCATGGAACCTAGCATCATTAGTAAAGCAAAGGGAGAGAGGGGTAATATGATAGGAGACAAAAGTGATAATCAAGCTGAATTAATAACAAATGAAACAATTCAGCTAATTACCTTTATGGTGTTTCTCCACATCCCTTTCCTATTTCTGATTAACATCTGTTTATTTTCATTTTGGTAACTCCTAGCTCTGAAAAAGACTCAGATATTGTGGTGAACGGTGTTGTTATTAAAACTTGGATAGATAATTGGATAGGCATCAGTCATTTGGTGGTTGGGTAGCTAATTTTGGTTGGATGTATTCCTGGAGGTTTCATCGCATGACATAATCTTTAATTAAAGATTAATCTTCAGTTTCTGGAGACTCCAGGACAATTCTGGAGGGTTGGAAACCCTATCTGGTGGTCTCCCCACTGCCCAGCAATATCATATGATGTTCAGACATAAGAAATAAAATGCTTATTCCCTTTTGCTCTTTTGAGTTTTATATGGTTCCCAGTTTACTGTAGGCCTTCTGCTGTGCCAGACTAATCAGTGTATAGTGTTACTGAGATACGTTGGCTTTGGAATGCCAGCTGTGACATCTGTCAAGAAAGATCTTAAGAATTTCAAATCCTCTTTCACTGACACATATGGTGATGCATCATCGTCATCCTTTACATCAATGCTTTGCTACTATTTCATAGAAGGCATTGACTTTTTCAGAAACTGATATAGGGGGCCTGGAGAGTCCTGGTGACATTTTTTTATCTCACCTGAAATTCCATAGAACTCTAAGAATTTAAAACAGAAACGTATGCACTCTTCTCTTTCAAAAGACACTTTAAAATTCATAAAGGCTACAATAGGAGATCTAGCATCTTAGATTCACCACATCTTTTTTGGAGGTAAAACATTTGATTTAAACAATGTCTTTCAAGTAGAGATTCTCATTGATTTTTCAGTATATATTTTTTTCAGTTTGTTTACATTATATTTAACTCCTTGGTGCTTGGGAATTTAAAACTTATACCCTGAGACGAAATGGAACGTCTTTGAAAAGAAGCAAGTTTTAAAAGTAATAATGGGACAGATCCTGGCCCTTGATTCAGCTGCTTTGTGCTGCTCTGAAGGAGCTGTGAAATTGGAGAATCTGGCTCCCTGACTATTCCCTGTGTATGTTCCTAAACCACTCCACTCCTTGTCCTAGGGATAGGGATAGGTGGGATAAAGCCAATGGGGCCAAAGTGTTCCTGATTACTGATTGCTGTGCAACTGGGGCCAATGGGCATAAATTTGAGCATCCTTGAGGCTGCTTTAATTTTAGCCAGTGAGCAACCCAGTCTCCAGCCAGCAGGATCCAGGAGTAGTTGTCAAAATGCCCATTTGACTCTTATCTGAGTAGGAGGGACTACAGTAAAAGAACTTCTAATTTTGTACTTTATATTTTTCTGAAGTGTCTCAATATGCATTACTGGCTGAATATCTTGGTGTCAGTCACCTACTGTATGCTACCATCACTGCAGTAGAACACAGTTACCATTCTGTACCAGCAACTCTGTGGGCTTTTAGAGGAGAAAGTGACTAAAGACTAACAACCATGAATGAAAATACAGGGAGAATTTTAGGAAATAACAAAGATTAAAACTTATTCTAGGCATCAGGATAAGTACATAGAATCATAGAAATGTAAGACTGGACCTCATTAGGTTATCTAGTCCAGTCCGCTTCACTCAAGGCAGGACTACATAATAACTAAAACATCCCTGATGGGTGACTGTCTAACCTGTTCTTGAAAATCTCCAATGACTGAAATTCCACAACTTCTCTGTTCCAGTGCTGAACTACCTGACAGTAGTTAAGTTTTTCCTAATGTCCAACCCAAAGCTCCCTTGCTTCAATTTAAGCCCTTTGCTTCTTGTCCCATTCTCAAAGGTTAACAAGAATAATTTTTCACCCTCCTTGTAACAGCCTTTCAGGTAGTTGAAAACTGTTATGTTCCCTCTCAGTCTTCTCTTCTCCAGACAAAACAAACCCAGTGTTTTCTATCTTTCCTCACAGGTTATGTTTTCTAAACCTTTAATCATTTTTGTTGCTCTTCTCTGGACTTTCTGAAATTTGTCCACCTCTTTCCTGAAATGTGGCACTCAGAACTGGACACAATACTCCACTTGAGGCCTTATCAATGCAGAATAAAGTAGAAGAATTGCTTTTCTTTTACTTAGAATACTTTTATAGATACATTCCTGAATGATGTTCCCTTTTGTGCATCGGGATTACACTGTTGACTCATATTTAGCTTGTGATTCACTGCAACCCACTCCCTTCCCCCGATCCCCTTTCTAGGCAGTAGTTTCCCATTTTGTATGTGTGCAATTCATTGTTCTTTCCTAAGTGGAGTACTTTGCATTTATCCTTACAGAATTTCATCCTATTTACTTCAGACCATTCCGTCAGTTTGTCCAGATCATTTTGAATTTTAATCCTAACTTTAATCTTTTTGTATCATAAAGCTGCAGAGATGTGCTCCTACACAACACAGCACATTAATGGATCTTTGGAATCTTGGCTGTAATTACAGAACTCATAAAATAAAACAATATATACAATGTGTGTGTGTGTTTGTGTGTGTGATATATATCATTTGATTGTATCCATCGCTCACCTGTCAAATGTTGCTTCTCTTAGGTTGTAAATTATCTGGACAGATGCTGAGTCCTTCTTTGTGCAGTGCCTCACAGTAGGGTCCAAGTCCTGTTCCAATCTAATTGCTTAATCACAATGACTGATGTGTCTTAAAATGTTACATAATTTAGGTCTTAATGTTTTAATTTATTTCTTTTTCCACTGTATAATTATCAACCATTTATAATTTGTTAAAACAAAATAAACAAATCATCACCCTGTTAAATGTTATCAAATTTTGCTCCAGGAAAAGACTCGCTATAATAAAGAAAAATAATTCTGTCTGTCAGGAAATTGATTTTCTCAGATAATCTCTGAGATTTGAGAAGTATGTGTAGCCAGATGAGCTGAATTATTTAATGAAGACTGTCAAGCAACTACCACAGTGATCACTAGTTGCTTTTTGGACTCCAAGCACATTCTTTGCTAATGTCCAGAAATTCTGCAGGTAATATCTTTAACATTAAATGCTTTCCCCTGAAATCAAAGAAAATGTAATCAGTCTTATTCATCACACAATCATCAGAACTGTTCTCTGACAAATGGAACTGTAGAGCTAATTTGGTTTTGAGACCCACATAGGTGTAGTCACATAAAGGAACAAGACTGAGTAAATCTTGAAAATCTGGCTGTTAGAGTTAGTAAAAAAAATCATGACTTAAAAAAGTGGACAAACTGCTTTTTTGGCCTTAAAATAAAATTATGAAAAATGGAAAACAAAAATTAGCCTTAGTTTGGTTCATTGTTCTTCCTGTTTTCCCCTCTTTTACCCCTTCAATCTCCCACACCAATATTTTTCAAAATCAGTTTTTTTGACAAACATTTTTGTAGAAAATTCCAAATAAACAAAAAAATTCTCCTTTTTCAAAACCTGGGCAATGAAAATGATTAAAATTTGACATGATTTCCTCTCCATCCATTTTCAGCCAACTCTATTATCCTATACTGTTGGAAAGCACTGCATCTTAGTTTGGGCCAAAAGCCTCTGCACAGGGGAGTCATGAATGCACGTTCTGTGAGGGCCTTAGAGCACATCCCCTTCCACTCACCAAAAGTAGAAGACTGGTCTTTGGTAAAGTAGAGATGATACACCTAAGCAAACCAATGTAGGCATAGACTGGTTCATATCATTCTAATTGCTCAACAGAGGGCAAAATATTTCATCTTGAGATGCACATGTGTACATTTCCATGCTGTGAGTGACTGAATTATTTTAGGAACCATGGTCCAAATTCACTTCTCTTTTCAATTGGTGCACCTCAGTTGGAATCAATGAGGTTGCACTGGTGTAACTAAAAAAGGATAACTTGGATGTAGATGCATTTGGACATAGTTAACAAGTTACATTTATTTATACTTGAGTGTCTAGTGTAAATGCTTATAGGATGTAAATTTAAAAATCACTTTCTATGCGTATTTGAGCATACAAGCAAGTGTAATGCTGACAGAAGGTGGGATTGCACCTGAGACCTCTGGAGCTTAGTGTATGAGCTGCTACGGCATGAGCTAAAAGCCAACTGCCTGTTTGTTTAGTTAAGGCTGTAGAGCAAACTCATTAAAACCTCTGTTTCTCTTTCCCCACCGCACTCCTAGATGGGACAGAACACCGCATCCAGGAGGTATGTGGGTTACACAAGCATTAATTAATTAATGCTAGTAAAACCCTGAGCCCATGAATATCTGTGAACATTATACATGAAGGGTGCAAATATGGTCAGAATGAATGAATGTATACTTTCAAATGAGAATTTGTGGTTAAGCTATTGCAGTATTTTCCCCAGCTCTATTAAGAATGAATGTATTGTTCTTTTACTGTTTTCTGCTTTAGCCTGTGCTCATCATAATGAATTCTGTTGTAATTATGTTATGAGGAGCAAGGGGCCTGATCTTTCACCCGCTGAAGACAATTGAATAGAGTATTGACTGTGCAACTTTAATTCAGCCCCCTTGTGCATATGCATTATGATACAATCTTTAATGACATGAACAAATACTATTTTTTCCACAGGACCTCTGCTGCATTCACTGAATGAGTACTCATTTTTATATCCTCCTGTCCAGAGCTGGCTGGACCTTTTATGGGGACTTCGGGCTCAATCTATCCCTGACAGGCTTCTTTTAGGAAAATGATCCCATCTTTGCTTACCTGAAAGTAATTGACTGCATGGGTTTTGGGTTTGGCAGCTAATTGGCTAACAAGCACCTAGACTTGCTAAAAAGGCTACCAGAGCTCAGCTGGAGCAGGCTGCTGAGGAAAGGAATGCAGGAACATATAGGACTCTGCAACAGCCACAAACAAGCAGAATGTGGCACTATTTGCCAAAAACTCCATGGAAAAAGCGCTGAAAGGAGTTGTTCTGTTAAAGAGGCCTGGAGGCAGATGAAGGTAGGGAGTGGCCTGGGGAAACTGACTTTACTTTCTTATTACAGGGTCCCTGTACAGGAACCCAGAGTAGAGGGAGTGTCTGGTTTCCCTGACTGATCCTCAAGCACAGGAATGTAAAAGCTTCCTGATGGAAATGGGGGAGGAGAATTAGGATTATTAATTTAAGCCCAGGGTGGTGCTGAAGCCCTGGCATAAAGTCACTAGACTTCTGTTTTGCTGGACTCTTTATTACCCTAGAAAGGGTTGGGACTATAAAATGACCTGCCTGGAGGGCTGAGTTGTAAGAAGGAGGAAAACCACCACAGGCTTAGAGCTAGAGTTGGAGAGGCAGCACCATTCTTAGCCACGAGGAGGTGCACTGGTGGGTGAATGACCCCTCTACTTTCCCCATTCAATATGCAGCCATAGGCCAAATTTGCTGCCTACCAACAAAACCTTACCCTGAACACAAAATTATTCATTTTTTGTCCTGGAGTTTTCTGTGATGATCTCACCATAGTGGCTAAGTGCTTCACAAACATTAATGAGTTCTTTGTTAGAATGGGGGACATTATTTCCATTTCACAACTGGGGAATGGGCACAGAGATTAAGGTCAGACTTGTCAAGTGTTCACTAACTTTGGTTATCCAGTTGGAGATTTTTCAGACTACTTGGCATATTTTATACCTCTTCATATATTCCAAGCCCAGCTCCAATCAGCTTCAGTTGCAGGTGATGATCTGGCCCTAGATGTCTCAGGCCAGGCATTCAGAAAATGAGGAACACAGTTAGTGCCTGCCTCTGCATTATTTTCCCTTTTAAGTGACGTGCCTGGCATCTTGTAGGAACTCTGTGGCAGAGGCAAGGATAGCATCCAACTCTCCTAGCAGCATTCAACGCCTTAGCCATGAGAATGTCCTTTCTTTTCCTGTAGACCCTTGTCTCCTTCATTATATACCTTTCAAATTCTGCAACAAATGAGGCAGGAATCCTACAGATAATAATAGCCTCCTTTTCTAGACAAGCCTGATTCAGTTCAAGAGCACTATGTAGCCTAACTTTAGAGTGCTTGACTTTGCAACCTTAATATTTTTTTAATATATTTTATGTAACTTCTATTTTTGTGAATTTAATAAAACCTTGAACTGAAAAACAAACTATTCTGTGGCATCATAATGACCTCAAATTTGGGTCATCTGCAGGATTCACAGCACAGACCTGTACCACTTGAGCACAGAGAGAAATTAGTAGCAGTAGTAGGGCCTGGTCCTCTAGGTCAGTGGTTCTCAAACTTAGTTGATTGTGCCCTTCTTCTTTGTGTTTGTAGTAGTTTACGCCCGCCCCCACCAGACAAAAACATATGCTGATATTAAGCAGCTGTGCTTCACTTGAATCAGTTTCAGCTTCTTTGTTTTTCACTTGGTTTTTTTTTCTGTTGCATGAATTAGCCAACGATCCACTGAAATAAGAACTGAAGCAAAACCATGATTGTGGTCCATGCCTATAACTAAATATGCACACCATGTCATAGCAAACAGATTAATAAACAGATCGCAACAACTTTATATAACGTCACGCAAGCTTAACAGAAATCCATGAAAATGCACAGTGCCATCTGAGGACCTGAGATATCTGTTGGAATCAGCTTTCCCCTTCAGTTATTCATTGTTGTGGATACAATGTGTGCCCAGTAACCTAGTTTTTTTTTTTTTTTTTTTTTTTTTTTTTTTCTTCCTTACAGCTTCTTACGTTCCCCTCTCCCTTCCCCCTGGAATACATTCTATGCCCACGCCCCCACCTCCAGTTTGAGAACCTCTGCTCTAGATGGACCAGGTACCAGAAGGGAAATAGATATGCATATTGTTAGTGGATTTCACTGCTTTTTGCTGACAGTAGTGGAATATAGAAATATGGGACTCCTGGATTCAGTTCCAGGTTCTGTAGGACAGTGGTTCCCAACCAGGGATATGTGTACCCTGGTGGGTACTTAAAAATCTTCCAGGGGGCACTTCAACTCATCTAGATAGTTGCCTAGTTTTACAACCAGCTACATAAAAAGCACTAGCTAAGTCAGTACAAACTAAAATTTTGTACAGACAATGACTTATTTATACTGCTCTATAAACTAGGTACTGAAATGTAAGTACAGTATTTAAAATAAATCTATTGGAATATATAATTATATGGTAAACATGAGAACATAAGCAATTTTTTAGTAATACTGTGGCTGACACTTTTGTATTTTTAAAAGCAGCAAAGAGTCCTGTGGCACCTTACAGACTAACAGATGTATTGGAGCACGAGCTTTGTATTTTTATCTGATTTTGTAAGCAAGTAGTTTTTTTAAATGTGCTGAAACTTTGCATATGCAAGACGAATCACACTCTTGCAAGGAGTACAGTACTGGGGAAAAGTTGAGAACCATTGCTGTAGGAGAACATGTTCTAGTTGTTTATAAACCTAGCTGGCTCTGCCAGATCCTGACTCTAAACACATCTCCCATCCCTCACCTTCCTTCCTCTCTATTCCTATATATGAATGACTTTTGCTGAGGCTTTCCAAAACAATTCAGTTTGAGCCAGAAACCCAACATAGGAAACTTCAGCCTGAATGGTTAAAGTTTGGCAAAGTTATAAGCAACTGAAAACAGGGTCTTAAAACTGGAAATGTTGGGCAACCTAACTCTAGGTACTGCTCTCAGCTCCACCTATATCAGGGGTAGGCAACTTGTGGCACGTGTGCCAAAGGTGGCACATGAGCTGATTTTCAGTGGCACTCACACTGCCCGGGTTCTGGCCACCGGTCAGGGGGCTCTGCATTTTAATTTAATTTTATATGAAGCTTCTTAACCATATTTACTTAACTAACCTATTGTTGTATGCAATATGTTATAGACATACAAAGAGACCTTCTAAAACTGTTAAAATGTATTACTGGCACATGAAACCTTAAATTAAAGGGAATAAGTGAAGACTCAGCACACCACTTCTGAAAGGTCGCTGACCCCTGACCTATATCATACATGAAGCTTTATTAATATAACTTGCAAGACAGAAATGACCAAATCTGACAGAAATTACAGAATCTTTGTACAAAGCTTCATCGGGACTTCAGAATAACTGAGAGAGCAATGCAGTTTGTGTATATGTGATTTCCTCCCCTCCCCCCAAAGTCTTGGAGGCAACTGCATTTATTTATGCTCAGGAAGTAACTTTTAACTGAAGTTCTTATTAAATAACATCACCTTCCTCAAAATGTGGCCATCTATTCCCTGGGGTGGAATCCCAATTTGTGTGGTGTATTCATTCTGACACTGGAGATAGCAAAGTCCTCCGACTTCCCTACATACTGTTCTAAAACTGACAGAAAAGTAACATTTTTAGATAAAAGCTTCTAATGCTAACCTTCAGGATGTCTATTTTAAATGGAAGATTGTCAATGTTTGCCTCGTTACATGTACAACTAACCTGATGGAACATCTGCGGTAGATCCTATGGGGTTATTGTCTCTGCAGTCTGCACAGGACTCTACAAAAAAGGGATGGATTCTATACATCTCAGAGAATCAGGAGTGATTCTTCTGTGATCTCCAACATATTGGTAGAAACCAGTATATGATCAACTTTCAGAAGTGCAAGACCCCCCCACCCCTACACCAGTAGCCCTACTTAAAGTTTTAGAAGCTTAATCTCAGGTTCAGTTTTAAAATTTCTTTGTGTGGTGTTCTGTGATACATGAGCTATATCCAAGTACAGTAAAATAATAGTTTTTTATGGCCATATATGAAATATATAGCAACATATATATGCCTTTAGATAAATCCTTTTTATTTTTATGGGGTGGTTTATCCTTACCATTGTAATGAATAAATAGACTTTAGGTCAGACTCATGCTAACATGGCTTGGATAAAAAAAATAAAATAAAGCCCTGGATGTATATAGTGCGATGGGTGAACTGAGTGATCAGTGATTCAATGTTAGCTTTTTTTTTTACTCTGAAACATGAAAGGAAATGTTCAAGTCAGCCAAAGGCTCTAGAAGTCTTGTTGCAGTGCTGCTTGCAATAGTCGTTCAGACAGACACGCATCATTAAAACTATAAATTAATAAGGGATCATCATTATGTTCCCATTATGCCTGACATTTAGGCATCAATGAAGCTTCTCCACTCCTGTCAATTTCTGGCAAGTCTTTTAATGGTTCCCAGCTGTGCCCAAGATTTTTCAGCTTGGCTTCCACAGCTCTTCGCCATGTTGTTTTCGGGCAGCCTCGTTTTCGCTTGCCTTCAGGTGTCCATCTTGTCACTCTAGTGTGAAAGTTCAAAATCCCAGAGACAGGAAAGATTTCTTCAGCTTCGCTTTTTTTTTAATTAAATGACATTTTGGCTGTGGAGATTGTAGGGGTAATTTTGTCCTTTGAGCTCTTTTCTAAAGACCCAAATAATAAACTTATTTATCATTATTCATGATATAAAATGTACTCCCACTCATTCAAATTTCATAACTCCAATTTTTAAAAATAAAATAAACTTATTTTAACTTTCTAAAATGAAATAGGTAGAAGGCTAAACCCAAACACAAACAAACCAAAAATTTTGACTCAGAACTCATTTTGTGCACTATTTAGCCTGTGATAACATTCTTATTAGTGGTACCGTTTGTCCTTTCTTTCTATTCTCCCTCCTATTGGGTTATTTATTTATTTTACAAAAAAAACCAACAATTTTTTGCATCTTATCATATAGGTAATTATACACTCTGAATGTACGCTGTCTTTTAACCTACGCATGTGTAGTGGCTAGCACAAGGCGAGCCTAGTTCAATTTGAGGCCTTTAATGGTGATTGTAATACTACTAATAAATAATACTAGTATTCGTAAATAAAATAGATCTAGGTACTGAGAAAGATGATCACTTGATCAGTTCCAACAGTAGTCAGTCTAGATTTAGAAATTCTGTGTCAAATTCTCTGCTAGAGTAACTGCATTTGATTTCAAATGGTATTACAGCAGTAGAAAATTGGAACCTCCCTCCCCCAGATAATAGGCCAAACTCATGGTGGCAAAGTTTACAGATGATAAAAAATATTTAAATCCAGACTGTGAAGAGTTACAAAGGGATCTCACAAAATTGGGTGACTGGGCAACAAAATGGCAGATGAAATTCAGTGTTGATAAAGGCAAAGTAATGTGTATTGGAAAACATAATCCCAACTATACATACAAAATGATGGGGTCTAAATTAGCTGTTACCACTCTAGAAAGAGATCTTGGAGTCACTGTGGATAGTTCTCTGAAAACAGAGGCTCAGCGTGCAGCAATACTTAAAAATGCTAACAGTGTTAGGAACCATGAGAGAAAGTAGAGATAATAGGGCAGAAAATATCATAATGCCACTATATAAATCCATGGTATGCCCACACCTGGCATGCCGTTCTGGTCCTTCCCCACCCCCATATCAAAACAATATGCTAGAATTGGAAAAGATGCAAAGAAGGGCAGTAAAACTGATTGGGGTATGGAACAGCTTCCATATGAGGATGGATTAAAAAGACTGGGACTGTTCAACTTGGCAAAGAGATAAATAAGGGGGAATCAGATAGTCGTCCTCCTCCAGTCCAGTCTGTCTTGAAGCAGTCCCTCAAACTCCACAGCTAATCAAATCCTTCTGTATGCCATCCATCTATCTAGTTTTGTGCCTTCAAACCTTTCTCATACCCTCAAAACTTCTTGTTTCCTATATATTCTTCTGCTCTTCATTTCACTTGGCCATACCGGTGCTTAACTTGTGCTGGTGCTTACCCGGGCTGAGCCCCAGTACCTCTAGGCTTGGCAGTTCATAGCTTCAGCACTTTTGGGCTTGCTGCGTCAGTTATGAAAGGTTTAAAAATTATTGCTTGAGCCCTGGCATCTCTTTCATTAGAAATTAAGCAGTGGGCCAAACCAGTGAAGCCTGGATTCCCTCAGTTTTTCTATAATTATCACCTTCATGCTTCCCCTAATTCATTCATTCTGAACATAGTTCATCCTTGTAACTGTGATCATCTAAATATTTTCATTTCCCCTCTATTCAAGTTCTGCTTCTGTCTCTTTCTCAGTACCCAGCATTCAGAGCCATACAAAAGTGAAAGCCTAATTATCATCTTGTAGATCTTACTTTTCAATTTAGTAGGCATTCTTCCCTCACAAATCACATTGCTCACTTCTCTCCATTTAGAGAAGTGCCTCTCCTGTTCTGCTTATAAGTTTATCACTGAATTTACCATAACTCTGTCCTGTTGAACCTGGGCACTTGGACATCTGTATCTTTGGTAGTGGCCAATTTTTTTCCCTCCTTCCCCTAAGTTTAATCTCATTGTTGTCTTGTAAGGTATCATCAAATACACAGACCATATATTCTGATTTATTTTCATACCATTTCTTTCAAATATGATCTCAATCTCTCTCTCAATCTTTTCCACTTCCTTTTTTATCCTCCCCTTCAAGCACTACATCATCTGCAAAAAGCATGTGATGTTTTCTGTAAATGCATTAAGCATCAATGTGAACACAAATGGGCTTAGTGCTGAACCTTGATCGACTCAGACTCTTATTAGAAAGTATTCAGTTTCTCCACATGGCCTTTGAAGTGGTAACAGCACCTTTGTATGTGTCCAGGATGAGTTGGAGACTAGCCTTTAGCTTCATTCTCATATCAGTGGATGACTTCTCTCACAACATGGTCATGAGCCGTCTCAAGATTGAGTCTATATTTTTCTACAAGAAATCTTAATGCAAAGATTGTATCCATTGTCAATTCTCTGGTCACAAATTTAAATTCACTGTTACTGACCTTACTTCTGTTCATAGTCTCTTATCAATAACTTTCTCCCAGATCTTCATGAGTCTAATCTTGTGGTAGTTATCACAGTCTTTAAAAATTGGATCTAATGTGCTCTTTATCGAGATATCTTCAGTCCTCTTGATATAGTTATACATGATTATACTGATAACAGTTTACTTGCCTAGGCATTTTAATACTTCTGCTGGTATGCCACCTGCTCCAAGAGCTTACTTATTTTTCATGTTTCTCAATGCTTCTGTAGTTTCTTCATCTAGGACTGGTGCCACCAGACCCTGGTTTCATTTTGTCATACAGCATGGTTCTCTTGGATTCTCTTCATTCATAAGCCTTTCAAAGCAATTTCTCCATAGTTCCTTAATCTGGTTCTTCTTGAGTAACATATTTCTACTTTCATCTTTAATGACTTTGATCTCACCAATATCTTTAGCTCTTTTATTGTGCGTCTTTGCCAGTCTATATAGTTCTTTTGTACCCTCCTTTGTTTCAAAAAGGGGATACAAGCCTTCCATAGCTTTAGCCTTACCAGTTGCTACCTCTTTACTATCTTTCTGGATTATACTCCTGAAAATCCTTCCCAAAATTTAAAACACTTTTTTTCTTTTCCCATCCCAGCTTCTCAGATGGTGTCATTCCATCACAAGATCCCATTGCGGAAAGAGGCTCTTGCTTTTGTTTCATCAAGCAGACTCTTTCCATATTCTTGAATTTTGCTAGCAGTATGATTCTACCACTGATTTGTATTTTCTCTTAACATGACATGATTAAATTATAAAAACTGAACAGTGGGATAATTAAAGAGGTGTTGGTACTACTGTAATGAATGAGGTATAACAAACTATACAGAATAGACTAGCAAAGGAAGAAAAACTTTATCTTCTGAGGAGACTCAAAAGCAGAGGGTGCTTTGATGTAAGAGAGGCTGTTTCCGTGAGCCGGGGTTGTAAAGGAGAGAGCTCTTGCCACAGCAGTGGAGGGTATCAGGAGGGACATCTAGGAGGATGCTTGTAGCATACTGGAAGGAGTGGGGAATGTAGTCAATAAAACAAAGTCCAGTAGGCAAGAATAAGATGTCTGCTAGATCACAGATGCCAAAGAAACTGGGATTGTTTGAGATTAGGTTCAGCTGTGGTTATTTATTCCTTCTTTAAAAAACTCTCAAGTTTATTTCTACAAAGAGTGCAGCGTGAAGCAAAAACACTTTTCTTTTGCTATGTACTGATTAAATATTGCAACTCATTTATCTCAAATGTCAAGTAGATTCTTTTGATTACTGATTTTTTGTCATCCATTCATATGCTCGGCCCTACTGTAAATTCCTGAGCTCTGACAGATGTTTCATGTTCTAGTATATCTTTGTTGACCTTGTGCTGGTCAGTCCTTTGTAATATTTGTCTACCCAAGAATGCTAATTAAAAGAAAAAATATTTCTGTGAATGTCAACATGTTGTAAAATAATTTGAAAACACATTTGGTTATCATGTTTTTTTTATAAAATATTTCAGGTTTCAGTTGCTAATCTACTTCAGAATAGAAAGACAATATCAGGCATTTTTTGTGCTGGTGTGGAAAATATAAACATAAATGAGGATTCTGGGAATATTGTAATTGACATATTTGTGGTAACTGTCTCTTTCCAGTGCCTCTGTCTAGCTGTTTTCATGTTTTTGTATTCTAAACTATGTAGGGAATACAATACATTTTTAAGAGGAACTTGCTATGAGAGATGTTGCATTGGATAGCACTCTGTGAAGCAGAGATCCTGCAGATATCACTTTAGACTACTGATGGGCATGGAAATAATATGAAGATGTTAAACAAGGGGTGGGCAACCTATGCCACGTGTACCAAAGGTGACACACAAGCTGATTTTCAGTGGCACTCACACTGCCCGGGTCCTGGCCACCGGTCCAGGGGGCTCTGCATTTTAATTTAAATGAAGCTTCTTAAACATTTAAACCTTATTTACTTTACATACAATAATAGTTCCATTCTATATTATAGACATAGAAAGAGACCTTCTAAAAATGTTAAAATGTATGACTGGCACATAAAATCTTAAATTAGAGTGAATAAATGAAGAGTCGGCACACCACTTCTGAAAAGTTGCCAACCCCTGTGCTAAACATTTAATTTGCCTACCAAAAAGGATATAGCCAGCTGTTTCGGGCGTGTGTGTGTAATTTTTATTACTTGTGTAAGATACTGAATGTCAACCATTCCTGGAGAATGAAGGCCACTTTCTATCTATAGTAAACATTGTATGCAAAAGGGTAGTGCATCCTTACTCTCACTGTCATTTAGAAATTGCTGCTAGGGCTAAACAACTAGCAGTCTCCATTCCACTTTAATACATGGCTTCTCTTTTGGGATGGCTAATGAGGGTGCCTAATTAGTATCAAGGCCTAGGGCTTCTCTAACTTAGGATGGAGGCTATGTCACTGGACCTAGAGGTGCAAAAGTACTGTAAAGGCATTTGTGCCCCTTCCCTAGTTCTGGGTTTTGCCTTCTGTGCTCCTCTTAGGTGTAGCATAAAACCTTGCTCATAATTTCTTCTCTTTGCATCTGCTAAATAATCACTTGCAAAGAATTTAACTGCAAGGTTGCATTTCACCTCTATTCTCAGTTTCACTTTAGCCAATGTGTAGATAATGACAATTGCCTCCTTTGTAACTCACTTGGAGTTTCATGGATGAAAAACACTAGGTAGCAAAACCACTGTAATACACCACAGAATTAGACACAAAGGGTGAAATCCTTCCTCTACTGACTTCATTGGGGACAGAATTTCACTTAACTTTTCCAGGCTCAGCCACTCTTCCCATTCTCTGACCCAATTCCAGTTGAAATTACATACAACTCTCATTTATTTCTAGATGAGGAGTGTGATTATGGTGAATATTGGTGTGCTAGGGTATATTTTGCCCAAAGTATGCCTTGTGAGGTATCATTTTAAAAGTCTTGATCTGCTAGACATTAATATCTCATTGGATTGTATGTGACTTCATGATGTTTGGCTATGTGTGTGTTACTGAAACATGTTGCAAAGTTGAAAGCACCCACAAGCAGCCTTTCAGGTACAACAGTAAAAAGGTCAAACAATGTTAATGGCATTGAGGAAATGCACACAAGGATTATCCCAGGAAATGGTGTACAATAGAAACCTCTCAAACAGTACTGCACAACTGGAACTGTTTGACCCAGGTCACAGCAAAAGAGCTTTTCAGCAAGTGGGGGGATGATGATGATGATGATGATATATCAAGGGGATAATGATATCATAATGGTACCTCATCTCCCTACAACAACACACCTGGAACCACCTGAAGAATAAAGATGAACTGGGGGGCAAGTAAAAGCAGCAGAGAATCCTGTGGCACCTTATAGACTAACAGACGTTTTGGAGCATGAGCTTTCGTGGGTGAATACCCACTTCGTCAGACGCATGTAGTGGAAATTTCCAGGGGCAAGTATGTATATGCTAGCAAGCAAGCTAGAAATAATGAGGTTAGTTCAATCAGGGAGGATGAGGCCCTGTTCTAGCAGTTGAGGTGTGAAAACTGTCAAAAAGCAGCAGAGAATCCTGTGGCACCTTATAGACTAACAGACGTTTTGGAGCATGGCTTTCGTGGGTGAAATACCCACTTCGTCAGACGCAGGTAGTGGAAAGTTTTCCCAGGGGCAGGTATATATATGCTAGCAAGCAAGCTAGAGATAACGAGGTTAGTTTCAATCAGGGAGGATGAGGCCCTGTTCTAGCAGTAGAGGTGTGAAACCAAGGGAGGAGAAAACTGGTTCTGTAATTGGCAAGCCATTCACAGTCTTTGTTTAGTCCTGAGCTGATGGTGTCAAATTTGTAGAATGAACTGAAGCTCAGCAGTTTCTCTTTGAAGTCTGGTCCTGAAGTTTTTTGCTGCAGGAATGGCCACCTTAAGGTCTGCTATAGTGTGGCCAGGGAGGTTGAGTGTTCTCCTACAGGTTTTTGTATATTGCATTCCTAATATCTGATTTGTGTCCATTTATCTTTTCCGTAGAGACTGTCCAGTTTGGCCGATGTACATAGCAGAGGGGCATTGCTGGCATATGATGGCGTATATTACATTGGTGGACGTGCAGGTGAATGAAACCAGTTGATGGTGGGCTGATCTGGTTTAGGTCCTGTGATGGTGTCGCTGGTGTAGATATGTGGGCAGAGTTGGGCATCGAGGTTGTTGCATGGATTGGTTCCTGAGCTAGAGTTACTAGGTGTGGGTGTGCAGTTGTGGTGAGAATACGTTTCAGGTGGCAGGTTGTCTGTGGGCGGGATTGGCCTGCACCCAAGGCCTGTGAAAGTGTGGGATCATTGTCCAGGATGGGTTGTAGATCCCTGATGATGCGTTTGGAGGGGTTTTTAGCTGGGGGCTGTATGTGATGGCCAGTGGAGTCCTGTTGTTTCTTTTTGGGTTTGTCTTGCAGTAGGAGGCTTCTGGGTACACGTCTGGCTCTGTTGATCTGTTTCCTTATTCCTCGTTGTGCGGTATTGTAGTTTTTGAGAATGCTTGGTGGAGATTTTGTAGGTGTTGGTCTCTGTCTGAGGGGTTAGAGCAGATGCGGTTGTACCTCAGTGCTTGGCTGTAGACAATGGATCGTGTGATGTGCCCGGATGGAAGCTGGAGGCATGAAGGTAGGCATAGCGGTCAGTAGGTTTTCGTATAATAGGGTGGTGTTAATGTGACCATCACTTATTTGCACCGTGGTGTCTAGAAAGTGGACCTCCTGATGTAGATTGGTCCAGGCTTGAGGTTGATGGTGGGGTGGAAGTTGTTGAAATCGTGGTGGAATTTTTCCAGAGTCTCCTTCCCATGGGTCCAGATGATGAAGATGTCATCAATGTGTAGCGTAGGTAGAGAAGGGCCGTGAGTGGACGAACGAGCTGAGGAAGCGTTGTTCCAGCCAAGGTCAGCCATAAAAATATTGGCATATTGTGGGGCCATGCGGGTGCCATAGCAGTGCCACTGATCTGGAGATATATATTGTCATCAAATTTGAAATAGTTGTGTGTGAGTATAAAGGCACAGAGCTCAGCAGCCAGTTTGTGCTGTGGCATCATCAGGGATACTGTTCCTGACAGCTTGTATTCCATCTGTGTGTGGGCATATGTTTGTGTAGAGAGCCTCTACATCCATGGTGGCTTAGGATGGTGTTTTCTGGGAGGTGACCAATGCATTGTAGTTTCCTCAGGAAATCAGTGGTGTCACGGAGATAAGCTGGGAGTGCTGGTGGCATAGGGTCTGAGTAGAGAGTCCACATATCCAGACAGTCCTTCAGTGAGAGTGCCAATGCCCGAGATGATGGGGTTCCAGGATTTCCGGTTTGTGGATCTTGGTAGTAGATTAGAATAACCCTGGTCGGGGCTCTGAGGGTATGTGATTTGTTCCGGTGTTAGTGTAGGGAGTGTCCTGAGTAGATGGTGCAGTTTCTTAGTGTATTCCTCAGTGGGATCTGAGGGAAGTGCCTGTAGAAATTTGGTATTGGAGAGTGTCTGGCGGCCTCCTTTGGTAGTCAGACCTGTTCATGATGACAACAGCACCTCCTTTATCAGCCTCTTTGATGATAATGTCAGGGTGGTTTCTGAGGCTGTGGATGGCATTGCGTTCTGCACAACTTAGGTTATGAGGCAAGCGATGTTGTTTTTTTCAACGATTTCTGCCTGTGCACGGTCGGCGGAAGCATTCAATGTATAGGTCCAGACTGTCATTTCGACCCTCAGGAGGAGTCCATGTGGAGTTCTTCTTCTTGTGCTGCTGGTGGTGAGAGGGTACCTGTGTATCAGTGCACTGTTCCAGTGTTGTCCTGGAGTATTTCTTTGAGTCGGAGATGGCGAAAGTAGGCTTCCAGATCGCCACAGAACTGTATCATGTTGGTGGGGTGTGCAGGGCAAGAAAGAGAGTCCCCGAGCATAGGACAGACTTTTCTTCTGGGCTGAGTGTGTAGTTGGATAGATTGACGATATTGCTGGGTGGGTTAGGGGTACCACGTTGTGGCCCCCATGTGGCAGGTAGGAGTTTAGACAGCTTACAGTCCTTTTTCCTTTGTAGAGAGGTGAAGTGAGTACTGTAGATCTCCTGTCCTATTTTAGTGAAGTCCATTTTTATCGAAGTTTGGTTATTAATGAGAGTCTCCAGGTTGGAGAGGTCTTTTCTGATGTTTTCCTGTTTGCTGTATTGGGGGGCAAGTGATTGCTGTGTTTGCTGTATTGGGGGGCAAGTGATGATCCTAAGCTAAGGGATTGCTAGCCTGTGTAGGAAAACCTGCGAAAGCTAAGGCAGCTTGTACCTTAAGAATCTGCCATTCTGTTTGTCACTCAAGGTGAGAATTTGCTAATTCATATCCTACCTATCTAGTGTGTGAAGCTCAGTTTGTGGTTTTGTTTATTTACCAGGTAATCTGCTTTGATCTGTTTGCTATCACTTAAAATCTATCTTTTGTAATTAATAAACTTGTTTTTGTTGTGTTTAAAACCAGTGTGTGGAAATTTATAACTTGGGGTAGAAGGCTGTTGCATATCTCTCTCCACATTAGAGGGAGGGGGAGAATTTTATGAGCTTATATGGTATGGTTCCCTGTGCAGCACAAGACAGAATAATTTTGGGTTTACACTCCAGAATGGGATGGTGCCTTAGCAACTGGAACATTCCTTAGCTGAGCCTTCCCATATAGAGGTGATCT
Source organism: Chelonoidis abingdonii (assembly GCF_003597395.2). Classification (NCBI taxonomy): domain Eukaryota; kingdom Metazoa; phylum Chordata; order Testudines; family Testudinidae; genus Chelonoidis; species Chelonoidis abingdonii. The sequence goes on from NC_133773.1 coordinate 84,500,671, forward strand.
CAGCATCTGTGTGAAGCTGCAGCTGGGTGTGTTCCTATTTGTGTGTAAGTTGGTGAACGAGCAAGCTTGGAGAGCTTGGCAACTTATCGTGACACCACAGCATGAAAGGGAGCCCAGGCTGGTGAGTTAGGCAGGCTCAGCAGTACCCAGTTCCAAGTGGCATCCTGGTGGGGAACCCGTCACAAGGGGTATTTATACAACTCCATATCACAGGATGATACTGGCCCTTTAAGATATGCCACATCAGCTGACCCAGAATAGGCTTTAAAAGAGGGCAACTGGATTTGCAAAAGTGGTAGACAATCCAGTCAGAGACCTGGTGAGTCAGAGCTAGGAAGTAGAAATGTCTGTCCGTTCGTCCTCTGGGAGGGAAGGCAGCAAGAACCTGAGAGGTAAAGGGGCAAAGTCCTTGGGTACCATAGCCGAGGATGATGCAATTAACTGTTCTCGTTTTTATTTTTGTTTTTTGGGGGGACAACTAACCTGGCTAAAGGAGACTGTGGATGTGATAGTGAGTCCTTAGCAAGCTGGGGAGATGCCTTGCCTTGTTTCACTCCCCCACTACACTGTGTAAATACAGCCCTTTGAATCATTGATTATTCTGAATCTTTCATTACAGGGATCTCTGGTAGGAGATTGTTTTAGATGGAATCTAATGGATACAGGCTATAAGAGCTCTCAGATTTGTAGTTTGGTTGGCTTTGGATCGCTTTTTGTCTTCCAAAGATAGGTCATTCAGTGAAGGCTAAAGATGTTAGTTGGCCTGTGTGACATTGCCCCAAGACAGGCTGAAATGATGACAAGATATGTTTGTGGGAAAAGGTCACAGCTTTATTTAAAGGCAAGAGAGACTATAAATAATGACATTTATACAATAGCTTTAGCAAGCTGCTGGTGCTTGACTTTAGATAGGAGGGCATCAATAAGCTGTGTGGCACAACCTAACCCAAAACTAGGGGGATCAAAATGGTCCAATTCAGTTTCATGACAAAGCTGATGCTTGTCTCAGGTTTGAGACTTCTACAAATCTGAATTAAATCTGACTGAGTTTCACTGGATCACATGCCCTTACCCCAGGATGCTATAAAGACCCCTGAAGTGGGGGAGCAGTCTGGTTATCTGCTGTCCCTGCACCTGATAGATGCTTTCAGCAGTTTGATTGTTGGGCCTCTCCTTTCTCCTGAATCCTTTCGCCAGATTCTGGAAGGCTGGCTGTCTCTCTCCCCCCTCACCTGCTTATTTGGACACTTGGGGAGATGCCAATGGCAGACCTTTTGCCTCCATGTTCAGGGAAGATCTTCTTGGGTGGCCTGCCCTTGCCTATCTCCCACCCCTCTTATAGAAGCATATGATTCTAATGGGCTCCAGCTAGTACCACTGTTGCAGTTCCAATGGTCTTTTACATTTTATTCAGCCTAAGGTCTGAGATACTCTGTAGAAGTCGTTAAAGACAAATGCAGTTTGGGAGCCTTAGGACTGAAGTAAGAAGACTTTGAAGTAGGGAGTCCTACTGGTTGGGAGTGAGAATGTGGGCAGCACTTACCCCATAGGGGTAGTAGCACTACCTCTGCCCCCCTTCCTCTTACAAAATGGGGGAGCAGATCTGCTGACAGCCTCCTGAAAAGCCTGGGATTAAGCGGAGATCAGATATGTGTTACCAGAAGACATCACATCTTGGCTTGGGAGTTAGTGGGCCACAGGTTGGCTTCCCACTCCTCTCCACCTTCAAAAGGCTTCTTGAGGACCAGAATCCCAAGGCTAGCTTTGTTGGAATTTTCTTGGGATTTACATGGTATTTTCAATTTCCTTCACTGAAGCTTCAAGTTAAAATGAAGTGGCGTAAATCTAGATAAGTTAAACCTTCACAAATCTCACATGCACTAAAAAAACCACACAGATTTTAAACAACCCTAGTCATCCAAGTTTACTGGCCTCTAATACAGTTATAAGCCAGTGCTTGGCAAACCCATGTTCTAAGCGTAAGCGTTACGTTCACCATTTTAATCCTCCCTAAACAACCTTCCAGCCCAGTCTAGCCTCTGTATATGCCACATTTCTGTTTCTGACTTTGCAAGCTGATATTTGGAAAATGAGCAGGCCTGTGAAATGTCCTTTAGAATGAGAATTCAAGTGCATAAAATGTAACAAAGAATTAGCCAAATATGTCATGCTATTTAGCTGGGCTGTGTTGCAAATTTTTCAGTGAAAGAGTGGCTTACTCCAACAGAACACATGGGAAAGGGACTTACTAATAGTTGCCGTGGCAAAGCTCCTCCTGGACTACAAGAGCCTGGAAAAGAGAGCACCATTTAATACAAAATATTAGGATTTACCACCATTGAAAATATTTTCAAAACCTTGTGTGACTGGAGTTAGCATTCACCAGCGTTTGCTAAAATGTAATTCAAGAGCTGTACTTTTGGTAGGCAGTTCCCTAGAGTCACTGCATTAGTGGTAGTAACAGCTCATCTACCATAGCTCAGATCTGCTCGATATGTAACTCAGGCAGTGTGTGTGGGTGTAGTTCTTTTCAGAGGCTGGAATAACTTTTTATCTCTGTGAAGATTTCCTCTGGGTCTTGAACAGTGGCTATTATGCTGTCTTCCATATTTAAAATCAGTCTTCTTTACTTGCCAGAAATGCAGATCATTTCAGAACATACTAAAATAAAATAATGAACCTCAGAGTCTTTCTCCTCTCATGCCTCAAGCAAAAAACCTAAACTAAACATACAGACCAAACAACAACAAAAAACCCACACTGTCTTGAATGCTTTATAAATTAAAAGGAAAAAAAAATCCTGTAGTTATACTCAAGAGGAATCAATTAAGATAAAATCTGTCACAATCCTAAACATATAAAGTAAGTTATTAAAGCTTTTATGGGGTTCTTGTCTCTTAATGTTTTCCATTTATGTGGGCTGGGATTTTCAGTGGGAGTTGGGTGCCTAAATCCCTTGGGCTCATTTGAAAAATCTCAGCCATAAAGATTTTTGCTGAGGATTTCAAAGTACTTTACAAATATGAATCAATTCTTTTTGTGAGGTAGAACTATCCCTATTTTACTGATGGGTATACAGAAGCACTGAGAACCTCAGTGGGTTGGTAAACACGTTAATGGTAGAGCTGGGAATAGAACATAGAGGTCTTGTCTTCCATCATTAGCTCTAATTGTTAGATAGCTTCTCACTCTCCTTTCCGTTGTCTATTCTTATACCTTTTTAGAGAAAATGCTCTGAAAAGTGCTGTTATGGCATAGGTGCTAGAACTAGGGGTGGTGGAGGTGCTGCTAGACCCCTGGGCTTGGAGAGGTTTTCATTTAGCATTTACAGTTTGGTTCAATGGCTCTCAGCACCCCCACTGTACAAATTGTTCCAGTGCCCATGTGTTAAGGGCTTCTATTTTCCCACCTCAATTTCTGTTTCTCTAATGGTTTTTGTCTAAAAGCAGAGTACGGCTTTGTGTTAATAAATGTGCTCTCCATCTTTCCTTTCAACTTGCCTCCTCGGAATCCCTATCTGTCTTAAGGTCAATTCATTACCAGCTTCTTCTCCTCAAACCACACACAGCTTAGAATAAAGTCCAGATGTGTTTTTTCCCATATTATGTTTCCATTACTCGGCTGGATCCCACTTGAATATCAAACTTTCTCTGCTTGGTTTTAACACCTTTCTTTAGGTTCATTTGTGATGGGTGACTTACAGTATGCATTGTCACTCTACTTTCAGGGGATTGAATGGAAACACCTTAAGCAGGACTGAGCAGTAGAAAGTGCTTGTATACTAGATATTGAAAGTCATGAGTTCTGGTTTTGTGCTGTATGCATGATTAGCTGACAAGTGTAGTGTCTGTCTGTGTGCATTGCCAAGAATCATTACATGTCTTTATGAATAAGCTGAATGGATGTATTCTGGCTCATCATGAAGAGCAAACTGCCTATATAAATGGCAGGACACGTGTGAAGCAAAGTTCAGTGAAGTAAGAAAATAGAATCTGAATTCAATGTTCTGGTGGTGAGACGTCACTCTCTCCTCCCCTCCAAGAGAACTCCACTGAACTTCAAGCATAATTTGACTAATCTTTTTTTTTCCTGTTTTCTATTTCATTTTTGGTCAGTTTAAAAATCTGTAGAACAGCTTAAGTAATTAAACTTCATGGGAACTCTCCTAGAAATTGAATTACTAGAACTCGGGCTATTATATGTCAGTTTAAGGATGACAGTAACCAGAATATGTACCATTATGATGTTTAATACAAATTTTAAACGGAAAGATTCTATTTTTCTATCTATCGCATAGTCCTAAATATAGGACAAGCAATCAGGTGAGAAGCTAAATAGACAGGGCCAGTGCAAGGATGTTTTGTGCCTTAGGTGAAACTTTCACCTTGCACCCCCACTGCCCATGCCCCCACCCTGAGGTGCACGTGACCCCCCCCCCAGGGCAGCTCTGCTCTGAGGCGCCCCCTTGCGGCAGCTCCCCACCCTCTGCCCTGAGGCAACCTCCCCACCCCAGCTCACCCGGCTCTGCGCATGAGCACCCTAAGCACACCGTGGCTGCTTCACTTCTCCCGCCTCCCAGGCTTGCAGCGCCAATCAGCTTAGGTGCCGCAAGCCTGGGAGGCAGGAGAAGTGAAGCAGTGATGGCGTGCTCGGGGAGGATGCGGGGTAGGGGTGAGCTGGGGAGTTCTCCTGTGGGTTGCCCTCCCCCCTAGTTGCTGCAGACAGCCCTCCCCGCACTCCCCTGCCCCAGCTCCCTCCTAAATGCTGGCGGAGACTGGGGTGGCCGAAGATCCGGCCACCACGGTCACTGCCGAAGAAAATGGCACCCCCCAAATCCCAGCACCCTAGGCGATCGCCTAGGTCGTCGAAATAGTTGCACCGGCCCTGTAAATAGACCTCTTATTGTGATGAACTGAAACTTACAGTAGTAGCTTCTCCTGGTGTCTCCTTAACTTTCCCAGACATGGTGCTCTTTCCTTTACAGAGCTCTTCTGAATCTTCATTTGCACTGAACTCTGTTTCACTGGGCTTGTGATAGTCCCATAGTTAATTCATTTAAGGGGAAAAGTTCCCCAGTCCATTGAAAGGCCAACTCACCTCTCCACACTCTCACAATGTCCTATATCTCTCTCATTCTTTTTTCTCCTCAGTTAGGTTTGTGTGCCCGATCTGCGCTTGTACTTCATAGAGTGCATTATAGGCCTGCAATAGGGGAGCCACCATGCCTGGCCATCCACAATGATCCAGTTTGGAATTATGCCTTCCATTTTTAACTGTTCCTTTAAAAAAAATTAAATTTAGTCCTTGATTTAAACTTGGCACTTTGCTATGAATGTCCCTATATTCTGCACTAAGGGCCACCTCCTCAGTTGTATATTGCTGTGGCTCCATTGACTAATAGAGCTCTGATAGTTTACACCAGCTGAGAATATGGGCCTAAGACTCAAAATATGTCTTTATTCTTCTATGCTACCTGAATCATTAGATTTCACAAAACTAATAACTAGCTATATTTGGGCAGAAACTTCCCTCAACGGGATAGCATTGTGCAACCGAGAAAGGATATTGTTTGAGAAGGAGGGAGATTTGATGGACTTCCTTAGAAGTGTCTGGCATCAGCCATTTTCAGAGCCAGAATATAAGACTATTGGTATACTTCACTCTGGAGCACAATTATTGTCAGAGTTCACAAGCCTGAAGGGACATATAGAGATCCAGTGCTGTGGGAAGAGGGCCAGGTTACATTTAGTGATGAGTGCTTTAAGAATACCTTTTTAATAGGTAGGTAGACTGAAGCAATCTTCTCCTCCCATTTACTCCAAATGGCCAATGGGGGGAAAAATAGTGGGAAGAGCTTTTTTTTGGCCTGTGGGAAGGGACAGGGACAGAAGGAGGTGGAATCCAGCATGATGGGAAAAGGCAGGAGCACAGAAGAAGAGAGGAGCAAAGAAAGTTGCCAAATCTTCATACCTCATTAAACAGTGCAACTGCTGGCCAGAAAATGGAGTCAGGAGGTTGCTCCTTCACATAAACCTTCCCAGTCGCTGCCCCTCTCACACCCCTGTTCTTCTGATCCTATTCCTACTAGTATAGCCAGCTGCCTGTCCTCTCTATTGTCTTTTCCTGGGAGCATCTATAGATCAGGGGAGCAGCTGCCACAAGGCCCATTTCCTTGGGCATGCTGCATCTCCAGGTAGCCACCAGAGTGCCAAGTAACTTTGAGGATGGAATAAGATCCCACAAGAATGGGGGTGAGGGAAAAGAAGGTTGTGTGGAGAAGGCTAAGGAACGATTAGCACCCCAAAAAGGAATTTGAAGAGATTTCTTTAGAGCCCAGTGTCTTGAACTCCATCTCCAATGTTTCCTAATACAATTATAACAATGTAGTATCGCAGGACAAATATCTAGCCTGCTCTTCTATGACAAGTGGGGATTTTCATATCGATTGATTGATTTATTGTTTTGAATGCAGTAAGAGGAAACAACCAGACAAAACAGAGTTGCTTTTACTGCTGTGGTAATTACATTTAATTCTGCACAGAAGGGAGAGGGTCACTCAGTACTAAAATGCCACCACCTCTGGAGTGCCCTTTTTGCGCCAGCGCTACTACACAACAATATATTAGAAGAGATGGGAAGAATATCTTCTCCAGTTGCTCATCTAATCACATTAGACAGATTAGACAAGACTTCATTTAAAACACAACTGAATCTTTTGTGCAGCAAGACACAGTCCTGTACTGGGAAGTGGAGCAAGTGGGTATGAGCATGGAGATTTACAGCTAAAAACTGGAAGGCATTTTGTCTCAAGGAAGCTGAATGTTTCCGTGAGTTTCTGCACATGTATAAAGGGCAGACGCATTGCAATGTGCCTTGTAGCTTACTTTCTCAGGTGGGGGAGAGAGCCTATCTTCTCTCTGCTCCTACAGTTGTTAACTACAGTTGTTCCTGGCCATAATATCTGACACATAATATAGAAAGCTCTTTATGCCTACACCTGCATTTCTGTTGAGGGCTAGCCACAGTCCAAAACAATGTGTATACAATTTATGGAAAGTGAAGCTATATTACATCTATTCCTTTTGGAAGGAAATAGGTTATTGCCAGTTTGTCCTAGGTTTTCTTAATCCAGTGCTTGAGGCTCCTAAATAGACAGTGTTGCCTTCCTGCTAAAAAATTAAAGCAGTATAGTTCTATTTTCAGCTGGGAAAACTGATGTCAATTCATATTGCCAGTTCATCTAAAATATCATGTCACACTGCAGCAGTGTGACAAGGGTAAATCTCTGCACATGTGGCCTGGGAAACTGATTCTGTACCATTATTTGTCTTATGGTCAACTAAGTAATCACTTTTTTAAAATATAAATTTTGAATGAGCCAATGTTTTAAAAAACCGAGAACCTATTAAATGAATGAAAAAAGTATAAATGATAAACATGAACTAAGAATTTTAAATTAAGCTTATCCATGCAATAGTAGGCTAAAACTAAGCTAGCATATTTCAAACCATATGGAGAAACACAAATAATATACCTATAATTTGGGCTAGCAAGAAAAATCCATGATCTAATAGCAGTCAAGACACTGGACATTCTTCTTTTAAGTCCATTTTAACTCAATATACTTGAATTTACTTCACAGTTTACTACTTCTAATTTACACTGGTGTAAATGAGAGCAAAATCAGCCCCTAGTTTCTCTAGATTCATTTCTTCCTCAATCAAAATCCACTGTGGTTCTGGGACCTATAAGACTGTACATTTTCATTAAACCATCCATGAAGTGTCAACGCAACCAAAAGAACTTGCAGTGTAAGGCTCTTACTTGGACAGAATACAGAAAAAGATTTGGGATGGGTAATAAACACAGGGACTAAAATGCGGGTTTGGGGGGAGACGTAACTGACCCGCAGTCTTAAATAGAAACAAATGAAACGTGAATCTTGACCGTACGGGAATCAGAGTGTCTTCTTAGGAGTTGAGAAGAAGGAGCTGGAGGTTAAAGGACTTGTTTTAGTCTTTAAAATAGAAGGATGTAAAATTCCATTCCCCTGAAGTAAATGGGAGTTTTGCCATTGATTTCAGTAGGGTGAGGATTTCACCTTCAATCTCTTGATACTGGGAGGTGTAGATAAGAAACCGGATGTTAAGAAAAACTGAAAATAATGTGTTTGGGTTAGGAAGGAAGAAGATGTTAAAGGGCTTTGAATTTTGTAGTTTTTCTTGATAAAAAACACTATATAAATATTTCAATACAGGTTTTTTTTTTCTGTGCTTAGGTCACACACAATGGCTAATTTTGGGCATCATTTTATCAAGCTTTTTATTTAAAAGATGTTTTGGGGGAACAGCCATAGAGGAAAAGAGACAACACTAAAATTTTTCCAGTGGGGAATCCTATAACCACATATTTTAAAAATAGGACTGGATGCTGCTATGATAAATGGGACCCTGATACTGAATGGTAATATCATTGAACAAGTTCTTGGAGCCCTGTGTCTTGTGAGGGACTGAACATTAACTTCCATTGGCTCCCGTGGAAATTGAGGGTATTCGCTCCATGACTCTTAGGAGGTCCTAGTGTCTTGCATGATAGGTCACAATGTGTTGCCAGTAACAGTCAATTCTTTAAAGAAGGTTTTACAACAGACAAATAAGAATTCACTCCTATCTCTGCACCTTTTTTATGCTTCCCCTTAAGTATGTAACATCCTCCCTGCTGCCAAGCCATTATATGCTCCTCATTTGGGCCTTGATCCAGCAAAGCACTTCTGTCTATTTAGGTACTTGTATAGCCTTCACCACTGTAGTATGACATCACAACTGTTAATGGACTTCAACATAAGGATCAACAACAGAGACATTCTGTATCCCCATTTTACAGATGAGGAACTGAGACAAAGAGAGGCTAAGTGATTTGGCACATGTTAAGCCTGTGGCCAAACCAAATACAGAACCAGGTCTCCTGAGGACTGTCTAGTGCCCCAGCCCTTCAACCATCCTTTCTGGGCCTGTGTAACTTGAAAGCAAATGACTAGTCCCATTTTATTCCTTAGTCAAATGAAGAGAGGTGCAATTTACAGTTTTTGCATAGTGTTGTGCACCATATAACATTATGTGCATGGGATGTTTAAATTTCTAAACTGCATGTTTTCTTAATGTTTTAAATCCCTTGAGCCTTCAGAACACAAGCTTCTGCTTTTGGCCCCATGCCATATGCTGTGAGAGTGTGTATAAAAAATGTTCCCTAATTTCCTTTGATGAAATTAAAGCGTGCTGTGGTTTTTGTTTTTGTTTTTTTGTTTGTTTGTTTTGTAGAAGTTGAATGGCCTGATTCACGTCTCAAGTTTTATCTGGTGTAACTTGATTCATTTCAGTGGAGTTCAGATTCTTGCCCCAAATTGCTTAAATCTCTAAAATGTTTTGAAAATAAATATAGCATTTCATTTTGTTCTTTTTAAAGCTGCTGAGGAATTCCTTAAGCAAGCTTGAGGCAAACTTTTTATTTTTTTTTTAAACAAGCTTCCTCCACATACTTTATCTTAGACAGCCTGAAGTCTGTTAGCATACAGTAGCTGCTGTGTCAAGTCAAGTTGTACATCAGTTATTTTACACAGTTTTCAGAGGATAAAGCCAGCACAGTAAAACCTGCCACATTAAACCACACTTCCTACATCAAGCCAAAAGCTCTTCTGTTTGGAAACAAAAACACAGTACCATTCTCCCAGGCTTCAAGTGTACGACAATATTACCCAGTATAACACACATTCTATTTGAATTGATTGATATGGAAATATTATTATAAGATAATTAGCAATCCTGGTGAGAGAGATGAGAGGAAACAGACAAGGCAACCAGATGGCACCCACTACTGTCAGCTTACACTATGAAGCATATTTAATCTGCATTTTTCAAATTATATCATAAAGTGCATCCTGTGGTACAAGGTACCATTAGATCTTAGCCAGCATGTGTGTTAGCTGGAAATCTATTATCAGGATTGTCTGCCCTAAACAAACCTACATATAAAATTTGCAGTGTAGCAAACCCACTGAAATGCAAAATAGAAGTGCTGAACTGTCACTGCTAAAGAAAAAAATAATAAAACAGAGCATTTCTAAGAAACTGAAGGGAATCGACAGACTTTTCTAACTGTATTGGCTTAAGATTCTCAGCTTTACCCACATTCCACTGTGCACAAGGGAAGAAAGTGCTGTGGCTGCAAAGGAGCTGTCAGCGCAACAGTTCTGTTTTTCCATCAGTCCTGTGTCTCATATAGTTAAGCACTCTATGTTGTTTCATCTGTCCAGTATAACACTTTATACCCATGTTCCTCAAGCTACTTCTGCTATAATGAGGATATAGTTTGAAATGCTTGTCCATAAGGTAAGCATTGTGTCCATTACAAATTGCATATTTTTCTTTGGAAGCATTTTCAGTTTGACCAGCACAACATAAGGCAAACGGAGATATTGAGAAACTACATTCTCTGTATTTCGAAATGAAGCATTTCATTAATTGAAAGGCACTGTTACTCTTGTAGAGGCGTTTAAAAATTTCTTAAGGCTAGAATCTGCCATCCTTACGTTATTTAGTGCCGATTTCCATGAGTAATCCTGTTGAAAACAATTCAAGACGAGGTATTACCTCTATGTAAGAAAACTAGGCAGAAGCTGGCACATAGCAGAGCTCTGCTTGGTGCAGGAGAAGGAGAGATTCTGAGAGCCAGCCCTGGCCTTGATGCTATTTAGAACTGCTGCTAGGGACTTTTAATTTATGCCACTGATTTAGGGTCTGACCCTAAACCAGTGGAGATTTGGTGTAGCTGACTTCTGAATCCCTCTTCCCATTCCATCATGCCCCTCCTCCCCCCGTAGTCCATGGAGCTAGCTTGCTATATTATATTCAAGGATTCTTAATGTGGATTTCATGACCACCCAGTTTTTCCCTTAGTGCAAAATTGGTGGTGGTGGGTCCTGCGGTTGTTCCACTATAGAAAAGAAGGTCTTGCTATGGAAAAGTTTTTGTGAACCAATGTTAATATGTTACTAGAAAATATGTATACATGGGCATACTTGCTAGTTTTAATTATTTTCAAAAAGTTAGGAAATGCAATGATCACTAAACCAAAAGGAAATGCACAGGAAATTAGTTTAAATAAACAGCTTAAATGCAATGTTATCTACCAAGAGCACTCTGCTGTGTCACAGATAAGCCTGCATCTCATATTTGTAACAGGGGGATGCTGCTATGGTTGCACCTAGCTAATAGGAAGAGACTGTGGGTAAAATATAACAGAAAGGACCTCCTACAATGTCTACAGAATTGAGCATAGTTTTTCTTTCCTTCTTCCTTTCTCATACTGTATAATATGAAAAATTATCTTTGTCTTACAAAAAATTGGGCCTGATCCTGCTATCGCTGAGTGGTACACTTCACTCCACAAATGGCCCCATTGAATTCTATTGGACTACCTGTGAAGCAATAGGCTGTTCAACTTGAGTAAGGATAGTAAAACGTTGCTGTGTTTCTGCATCTTATTATTATTTGACTAAAATGCCCTGGCAAGACCGTAGCCAATTTTTTGCCCTCTGAGGCCAAGCAATCAAAGGGGGCAGGGAGAATAAGTATAACAAGTGATTACAAAGAAAACATTGCACATGATAGCAAGTGCATCCATCAGCTTGGAATATGAAATAACTTAAAAGCTGCTTGCTTACGAACATCTGTTTTTGAATTCCCCTCTTCTCTCTTGGCAAGATAAACCATGTGAAAGTTCTCCAAAAGAGGATTTATCTCCTCAAGAGTGACTCTCTGAAGTTTTATGTGAAGAACTGGAGCGGGGAAGATTTTCAAAACAGTGGCACAGAAGGTGTATGCACAAATTCCCTTCCTTGTTAATGAGATTTGGCCCCATAATTACAGTGCACCATGGAAAGTGTTGCGATCAAGGTTGTGAGGTAAATCAAGTGAGGCTATAATTCCTGAAAGTAAAATAAATTAATAGAAGAGCTATTATATGAAATAAGTTATCAATCACAGTATAAATTTGAAGGTTCCAGATTATGGAAACCCATTTACAGTACTTGAAAAGATTACTAATACAGTATTCCATTTTTTACTATCCATATATGATGACAATGTCTAGATCCAAATTTAAGATTTTGGAACATACTATAGATTGTTTTCAGGTGACCTAGTGTTTAAAAGTTACATTAATAAGCACTCATAACTTTGCAAGAAAGCTTTGAGCAAATTCATTTCTTCTGAAATCTTAGTCTCATTTCCATATAAATAAGATGGGAGATGTACTTTGACCAGCAATATAAAATTACTAGACATCACAGTGTTACCTGCCAAATCAAATGAGTTGTCAGAATGATGTATGAGTTTCACATGGATAACACTGTTGCATGGTGATAAATTCTCAGTTTCTTGTGGGTTTTCAGGAGGACTCTAATTGCCATCAGAGCTGCATGACAATCCATTGTCCTTTTCATACTGTTTGTCTGTGCAAGATCAGAAACTGGCACAGCAGGACACTTAAGTTAACCAACACTCAGAGTACAGAAGGTGTTGTAGATGCTAACTACTGGTAGGAAAGCAAAGTTTTAATTAATAAGAATAAGAATAAATTTATATTTTAATAATCCATGAGGCTCCAACTGAGGTCTGGGACCCAGGTGCTTGATGGTGTACATACACATAATGAGAGATCTAAGGTGTCTTGTCTAAATTAGAGCTGTGCAAATAACTGATTTTATTTTTGGCTTGAACTCCAAATAAGTGTGTGGGGATGTGTTTTTTTTTTTTGTTTGTTTGTTTTTTAACCATTTAGGTTGACCTGAAATGAATTTTTTTCAAATTTCTTGGTAAACCAAAAAAGTTGGGAGAAAAATCATTTCTGGTTGAATGAAATGTTTGGTTCAATCTGAAATATTTCAATTTTTTTGAGGTTTCATTTTTACCCTTTTTTAAAAATAAGGTATACTGAGTACATCCAAGACGCAGACTCTTGCATGGCAGACACATACTTGTGCAGACTTGTTCTTATATCTCAGACATTTTACTGTGCTGTCAGCTCAACCACTTGAGACACATGCACTATCAGTGTTGAAAGCAATATTTCAGACCAGTATAAACATAAATAAGAACACACATGCTTTAAATAACTACAATGTTCACACTGATTAATTTGGGACTTGTTGTGGGGGTTTTTGTTGTTTTTTTTTTGTTTTTTGTTTTTTTTGCAGTTCAATACCTTATTGCAGATTTAACACTCATTATCTGTTCCTTATATATGAGTTAAAAAACTTGGTCCACCTTTAAACTCCCTCTGGTAAGGTAATGACTCATTAGCTTGAGTCAGATAAGGGATTCAGTTTTTCTTCCAGTAAATTTCAGTTTGCATCTTCATGGCAATCACCTATTGCTGACAGTGCTTATTCTTTTGGTAACCTGTTAGGTGACTTTTTAACTAATTTAAAATGTCCTCTTATTCTGGCACTTCAAACTAAATTGTTTTTGAAACAGGGTAATCTGTTACAATCTATTAAACTGATTGCAGTTATGGACTGTAATCAAACAGTATTGAAGATGAGCTTTTCTATTTATAAGCATTTCAAATACTCACTTTTTTTACTGTGTTTGCCAGTTTGATAAGCTAAAGTGTGTGCACCATATTATCTAGTATATAATACACAGCATGCCATAATTATGCTTTTTATGATCTCCTGTTGGGAACAGTATGTTTCTGTTCTTCATATGCTGTGTGGGCCATGAATCTTCTTTTTCCTCTCGATAAAGCTAATGTTGCCAGTTATCTGGTTGATTTATGTGCTCACTCTGTAGATTAGGTGAAAATACTAAGTGCTTTACTTTCATTGCATATGGCAGAATGTAGTTTATTTCCTAAATTCTTCTATTACTGTTGTAAAATTAATGTCCACAGGGGACAGTTCTCACATGAATTAGCAATGTCCATTTAAGCTTCTTTTTCTCTTAGTGTGGTCCTGGGAGACAGATTCCTATTCTAATTTTTTTAAATGGGATAATTAATTTAATTCCTGCTTGGTGTTTTTGTACGTGTTTTACTTTATTACTCTCTCTGTGTTCTGGTAAGATGTGTGCATGCACCCCTAATCCTTCTCACAGAGAAGTCAACAGCAAAACTCCAGTTCTCTCATAATCAATAAGCTGTAAGGCAAGGGGAAGCTAGAGAGGTTGTCTTCAGGTTTGGTTCAGATAAGTACCCAAAAAACTCCAGGGTGAAATCCTGACCCCACTGAAGTCAATGACAAAATTGCCAGTGACTTCAGCAGAGTTAAAATTTCACCCCAGATGTTTTTCCAAATAAAATAATCCTCTTGGATCTGCAAAATCTGTCTGGAAATCTCACAAGCTTTTTGTAGTAGTTACTATTTCTGGAATCCAGAAGGGTAGGGGCACCTAGAAATGAAAAGATGATGAAAGAAAATTTAACCCATAAGCTTTATACTACAGCATTTAACTTTAGCCCAAAGCAAGAGACAGAAGCAGTGACATTAATTATACCTGGAATATTCTGTCTCTGCACAAGGGCAGAGAGTAGGGCAGAGCAGCTTGGCTAAAAGAGTCATTCACAAATAGGGGGTTCTAGTTACTAGATATGTTTGGAAGCTATTTCTGAAGCAGTATAGGAAGTTTTCATAGTGGGCAATCTGTCTGACATCGTCACCCTCCCAAGTGCAGGCAGGAGAGTGTTAAGTGGAAGGTTATAAATAGGAGTGAGTTAGCTCTGTGAACTCAATGGCTGATTAACTCAGGACTAAGATGTGAGGGCTGGGTCCTAATGTATGTACTACTTTGGATATAGGTGAGTGCAATTCCATCCTCACTTACTAGGGAGACCCACTATTAGGATGTTTGGCTCAATGCAGTTTGTTCTATGGACCTAGAGGGAAGGATGAGAGGGAGCATTTTGTTCCCCCTCAAGGCTACAAAGCCTATAGAGCATACATTTCGCTACAGCTAACACTTTTAAAAATGGGATTCTGTGTCAGTTAAAGAGAAGGGGCATCACTTAGTGAGGTGAAAGTTTGTAAATCCTTATCTGATTTGGCTGGTCTTACAGAGAAAAGAAAGTGCTCTATAGAGAGAGACTTATATGCTGATCTCCAATACCTATACCACTTTGGATACAGCAACTGAGGACTAGTCAGCTATTAACCCAAAGGCTGCATGCATTAAATGTTTGTTTCGCTAAGAAACTTTGATAAGGTCTCTTTGAAGGTGACTGGGAACTGTTAACATCTATTTATCAGGGTTTTACATACAAGAGGCCTGAAATCTAACTGTGTGATTATTTCTGAGAAGACTGAATACTGGCCTGTGCCTCATCAAAGAGTGGAGCTGAGGTGCAGGGAGAATGGGCATGTAATAGTTATATCTAAGGCTTTCTTCCACTTGCCCATTTCAGAACCTTCTTTCAATAGGGGAAAAATAAATTTTTTTTTTCTTAACTTTGCCCTTTCCTACTAAAGCGTATTCAAAAGAGATTGGCCCCTAGTCAAGAAGTCAACTCTTGCTGTGGACAGTTTTGTTAAGTATTACTCCCTTTTCAACTTTTTTTTTGGAGACAGATTGTTGTGAAGTTTGTGATGAGATGACTCTTGTGATTTCTGAAGTCCTCATTTCCTTGACCCATGTCAATCAGCTGCCTTTTTTACAAGTAACCATCAAATATTAACATTCCTGTGGGCCCTAGTCCTGGTGGATGGAGTTGCTTTTGAATGGCTATACTCCTTTCTTTTTGAGATGTTGCAGAAGGTATTTATTTATTCAAGTCTACTTAGGTTCTCACCATGGAATATGAGAGGAGTATTTGGCAATGTGTGGATTATCCTGTTTGGACAGTTAATAAGGCAGTCTGATCTGTGGTGCCTTAGACTTGTGATGACATCCAGCTCTATATCTCCATTTCATAGGACCTGGATAATACAATTGAAAAAGTTAACTAATGGTTAGCAAAGACTGGGGCTTGGGTAAGAGTTAGCTTTTTAAGAATTAACCCAGAAAAGAATGAAATAGTACTTATAGGCTGGGAAAGATAATGGAACAAATGGCAGAGATTACATTACCTCTCTCATTTGAGTGAGCAGGTCTGCCATTATTATATACTTTTCATGTTAGATTTAAGATTTGAATGTAAGTCTCTTGAATCCAGTAGAACACAGTACCTCACAGCAAAGCTGAGCAGTCATGAGATTTTATATTGCATCAGGAATTCTGAGATTTTGAAAAAAAATTAGTTCCATAGAGGAATGAGTGTGGAGGAAAATCTGAGTTTTTAATCAAATGGCTGCCCCACTTCCTCTCTGTCTGGCCAGTGCTTGGGGAGTTCATGCAGCCTGGCCACCTGTCAGCCCTCCAGGAGGACATGTGGGGAATGGTCCAGGCAGGGAGCTAATGCTCTCAGCTATTTGTGGAGCTGAGGTCCTTGATAACCCCAATTCTACAGCATCCACCCAGGTGAACTTCCAAAGTGCCTGGGAGCTGGGGATGCTGGAAGGCCTGGGAACCACAAGTCTCGGTGGTTTGGAGCTAGGCTCCCAGTTCCCTATCACTTCTTCAGGCAGGCTGCTGAGAAATGGGGTGAGCAAGCTGGCAGGAAACTAGAGAGACTTCCAAAATAAACCTGACTAGTAGGCAGGGTTCTACATAGAATTTCATCTAGTAATACATCAAAAAAGAGCTCTCCAACCTGGAGACTCTCATTAATAACCAAACTTCCGTAAAAACAGACTTCACTAAAATAAGACAGGAGATCTACAGTACTCGCTTCACCTCTCTACAAAGGAAAAAGGACTGTAAGCTGTTACTCTACCTCCACAGGAGCCACACGTGGTCCCTAACACCGCAGTATCGTTCAATATCGATCATTACACCGTGGCCGAGAAGTAGTTGTCTAGCCGGGACTCTTTGGCTGCACCACAACATGTAACAGTTCTGTGGCGATATGGAAGCTACTTTCACATCTCGATCACACTTCGAAACCAATTACGTGATGATAACAGTACCTCCACAGCAAAGAATCAACATGACTCTGGAGGAAGTGAAGCTAGACCATATACATGATTGCTTCGCTAGTGCCAGGCAGAATTGTCGAAAAAAATCGTTTGCCGCTACTAAGTCGTGCAGAACCAGTGATCCGCCAGCATCAAACCTGAATACTCATCAAAGAGTGATAAGGGTATGTGTGTCGTCATGAAAGTCGACTACAAGGAGGCCACAGACAACTTCCTACAAATTCTACAGCCACTTCCTTCATATCCACTGAGAAGACCTAAACTGAGATCTATCAGAATCCTACATAACACTGAAAACACATTCTCAAGCCCGACCATGGTTTGTATTACTTACCAAATCACAACCTGGAAATCATGTACAGCCCCATAATCGGCATTGGCATCTCAGAAGACTGTCTGGTATGTGAACTCTCTACTCGAACTATGCCACGCATTTCCAGCTATCTGTGACCACTATTTGAGAAAATACAATATTGGTCACTCCCAGAAACTACTACACCAGATGTAGAGGTCTCAACCAAACATCCCACAGAGAAACAAGCTTCAAGGAACAGTATCCTGATGCATGCCACAGCTACAACTGGCTGCTAGTTGTGCCTTTTACTCACATACAATATTTCAAGTTTGATGGAATATATATCTCAGATCCGTGCATGTAGGGCACCGATCCACATATCAATATTTTTATGGCACCGAACAACGTTTCTACTTCGTCACTCAGCCCCTTCTTACCTACCGTCATTGATGATATCTTCATCATGCTTTGAAGAGACCTCTGAAAGAATTCACTGATTTAAGATTTCACCCACAAATCTCAGCTGACCATTCTACCGGGAGGTCCACTTTTAGACCATGTGCAATAATTAGGTACATTACACACTATATCGAAAACTACGACCGCTATGCTATTCATGCTCCAGCTTTATCAGCACATACAATCATTGTCTACAGAACACTGAGGTATAACGCATTCTGTAACCCCAAAAGAGCCACCTAAATCTACCAGCATTTTCAAACTACATATCCGCACAAGGAATATAGAACGATCACAGAGCCATGTTACCAGAAGCTCTACTGCAGACAAACCAGAAGAAACAAGATCAGCTGCATAAAAGCCCCCAGAACTCTCTCCAACGCATCACAGACTACAAACCCATACTGGACAGGATCCACACTTTGCAAGGCTTGGGTGGAGGCCAATCTCTACCAAGATTAATGCCAACTGAAAGTATTCTACAGCAACTGCAACAACACCTAGTACTCCAGCTAGGAACCAATCATGCACAACCTCCTGATGCAACTCTGCTCCTATCTACATCGCAACACATACGAGACTAACAGATCAGCCAACATCACCGATTCATTACTTGCAATACAATATAGTTTATAGCAGCATCCCCTTGATTGTCATCGGCCAAAACTGTACAGTCTTACGAAAGGTAAATGACAAAATCAGATTTAGATGGCATATACAAAACTGTAGGAGAGATATTAACCTACCTAGCACTATACAGACTTAATAGTGCCAATCCTGGGTAGCAAAATAATAGGGACAGATTCAGACACTGTGAGCTTCATTATCTGCAAAGTTGAATCAGCTCAGATTAACAAGACTGTGAATGGATTGCCAATCGAACAGTTTCTCTCTGTGTTTTCACACTCAGCTGCTGAAAGCCTCATCACTCCCGTTGGATAACCTCATTTCTCTTAGCTTGCTTTAGCATATATGTTACTGCTCTTGGAAATTTCCACTAATGCATCTGACAAAGTGGGTATTCACCCACGAAAGCTTATGCTTCAAAACGTCCCTTAGTCTATCAGGTGCCACAGGATTCTCTGCTGCTTTCACCTAGTAATTTTTCTATTAACCCTGTCATGATATCTTTCCCCAATCTGAACCTTAGTGTCCAAAGATGGGGTACCAGCATGAATTCCTCTAAGCTTAATTACCAGCTTAGATCTGATACGCTGTCTCCAATCAGGACTTTGAGTGCCTGATAAACTCTGGTCTCCCCAAACCTTCCCTAGGGACCCCAAGACCCAGATCCCTTGGATCTTGACACAAGGAAAGTAAACCCTTTCCTTTACTGTTGCCTCTCCCAGACTTTCCCTCCCTGGGTTACCCTGGAAGATACTGTAATTCAAACTCCTGGAATCTTAACACACAGAGGAATTCCCCCTCCCCTTTTTTTCCCTCACCCAGAAGCAATACAGATTCAAACTCCATGAATCTAAAGCAAAGAGGACATTTACCTTTTTCTCCCCCTCCCCCTCCTCTCTCCTGGAGAGAGAGAGACAGAGAGAAACACAGAGCAGGTTTTTCTCCCCCCTTTCTCCCACAAATTCCCTGGTGAGTGCAGACTCCCTTCCTTTGCCTTTACAAGGGGAAAAATTTAATCAGGTCTTTTACAAGAAAAGCTTTTATTAAAAGAGAAAAATAAGAAATCTCTGTAATTTCAAGATGTAATATTACAGGGTCTTTCAGCTTATAGAAACTGGAGAAAAAGTCTCCTCCAACAGAAATACAATTTAAAATACTTTCAGCAAACCACACATTTGCAAATAAAGAAAAACAATTAAAAAGACTATACCGCCTTTCTACCTTTGTACTTACAAAATTCTAATAGAAGATTAGAGAGCCTGTAGGTACATGTGGTCACTTTCAGAACCCAGAGAGAACAGCAGACAGAATAAAGAACACACACCCAAGCTTCCCTCCACCCAGATTTGAAAATATTTTGTCTCCTGATTGGTCCTCTGGTCAGGTGTTGGAGGTCACTGTTTGTTAACCCTTTACAGGTGAAAGACATTAACCCTTAGCTATCTGTTTATGACAAACACCAAGAATATTTGGTTGAACTAGAGCATATGTTTTGGAAAGACATTCAGTCTTGATGCAAAAACTGCAAGTGATAAGAGAACCCACCACTACTGCCAATACTTAATTACCCTGAGTGGTAAAGATTTGTGCTGTATTTTCTGTGTTTTTTTTCTAGCTTCAAGTACAAAAAATCATAAAAACTGAGGAATAGCATTTTCTAGGTGTTTCTGACACATTGTTAATCAGTACAGCAGTTAAAATAAACCACTAAGGGAATCGTAGTTATGTAGCTTGATAACTGGTGCACTGGGTTCAGGGTCAGCTCTAGCCATTTCGCTGCACCAAGCATGGCCGTACACCGGGAGGGGCGCTCTGCCGCTCGTCAGTCCCATGGCTCCAGTGGACCTCCCGCAGGCGTACCTGCAGATGCTCCACTGGAGCCATGGGACCAGCGGACCCTCCGCAGGGACGCCTGCAGGAGGTCCACCGGAGCCGCCTGCTGCCCTCCCAGCAACCGGCAGAGCACTCCCCACGGCGTGCCGCCCCAAGCACGTGCTTTGCGCGTTGGGGGCTGGAGCTGGCCCTGACTGGATTGGAAAGGGAGATTATAAATGATTATTAGCTTTCTGTGCTTCCTTACAAGTGGAGTTTATTTTCTAAAAATATCTAGAATCTCTTCTCTATGTTAAACTGATTATATCAATAAAGTGTTAATGATCAGTCTGTAGCATTTGACCCATGAACCAGAACTAAAGCATAGTTCTTGTACTTCTGGAATTGAGCCTGTAGAAGGCTGCAGGTGTTTGTTCTACACAGCTTTTGAGGGTGGTTCTTCACATAAAGCAACAATACACTAAAGATTTGACCTTCACCCACTCTCTTTCCACTGAGGTGTTAAGTATTTGTGTTTGTTTTTTCCAGCTTAACATGAGTCTGCACTTTGATCCATTAGATTGGGCTGAAAAAAAGTATTTGAGCTTGTGTTTATAAATAGAGCTGATCAGGAATCTTCTGATGAAACGCTTTTTTTTTGTTGGAAAACACTGATTTGTCAAAACACAACAATTTTTAGTAATGGGTCAGTTTTGATCAATTTATAACTTTAAAAAAATTGGCTAGCATAGGTGAACATAAGAACAGCCATACTGGGTCAGACCAAAGATCCATCAAGCCCAGTATCCTGTCCTCTGACAGTGGCCAATGGCAGGTCCCCTAAAGGGAATGAACAGATAGGGCATGGATCACTTGATCATAACCTGTCACCCAATCCCAGCTTCTGGCAAACAGTGGCTAGGGACATCATTCCTGCACATCCCTGGCTAATAGCCATTGATGGACCTATTTTCCATGTGTGACTCGGTGTTGCCAACTCTTGTTGTTTTAAGAACATAGGAATGTCCATGCTAGGTCAGATCAATGGTCCATCTAGCCCACTCGTGTGCCAACAGTGAGAGACTATTTTATTGTGAGTCTTGTGATATCTTGTTTTTCTTAAAGCTCCAACTCTTGGAAATATTTTGATTATGGGAGAATCTCATCTTCCATATTTTTTTTTCTAGCCTTTGTGGATGCAGAGACAATTCTGAAAGTGTAAACAAAATACAGTCTAAAGGCTCAGAAACCAGAAGGCATTTAAAAATAACCCTGTTTTGATTATTTTTAATCCAATGCTACAAAATTAATAAAATTAAAATTCAAAATGATCTAGACAAACTGGAGAAATGATCTGAAGTAAATAGGATGACATTCAATAAGGACATATGCAAAGTACTCCACTTAAGAAGGAACAATCAGTTGCACACATGCAAAATGGGAAATGACTGCCTAGGAAGAAGTACTGCAGAAAGGGATTTGGGGGTCATAGTGGACCACAAACTAAATATGAGTCAACACTGTAATGCTGTCACAAAAAAAGTGATCATCATCTGGGATGTATTAACAGGAGTGTTGTAAGCAAGACATGAGGAGTAATTCTTCTGCTCTACTCTGTGCTGATTAGGCCTCAACTAGAGTATTGTGTCCAGTTCTGGGTGCCAGGTTTCAAGAAAGATGTGGACAAATTGGGGAGAGTCCAGAAAACAGCAACAAAAATGATTAAAGGTCTAGAAAACATGACCTATGAGGGAAGATTAAACAAATCCATTTTTTTCAGTCTGGAGAAGAGAAGACTGAGAGGGGACATGATGGTAGATTTCAAGCACATAAAAGGTTGTTACAAGGAGGAGGGAGAAAAAATGTTTTGTTTTAATTTCTAAGGATAGGACAAGAAACAGTGGACTTAAATTGCAGCAAGGGAGGTTTAGATTGGACATATTAGAAAAAACTTCCTAACTATCAGGATGGTTAAATACTGGAATAAATTTCCCAGGGAAGTTGTGAAATCTCCATCACTGGAAATTTTTAAGAGCAGTTGTGGTAAACATCTGTCAAGGATGGTCTAGATCATACTTAGTCCTGCCATGAGTGTTGAGGACTGGACTACACGACCTCTCAAGGTGCCTTCCTGTCCTACAATGCTATGATCTTGATCTCAGTTGGGGCCTTGTGGGCATTCTGTAACTCAGATAATAACCTGATTCCTGGGGATGAACAGGAGTTGGGAAATATTTATGAGGGAATAATGCAGTCCTTCAGATGTAGTAGCATATACCATACTCTGACTCTCTTGGTTGCAAACTGTACTCCCTGTGATATTTTATGAAATACTGGTTTTTAAAAGCAGGCTGTATTCTTTTGGAATTTTGGGACTTTTTCAGTCCTGTGTGTGTTGATTTCTGTTGCATTGCACAGAATGGCCCTTATTCTGAAAAAGCAACACTAACCAGGGCATGGAATTTGAGATATTGTCACAAATCCATAAAATATGGTGGTGTAGCCAAATCCAGTGCCATTGTGAATGTATAAGCTGGAGTTAACATAGGCAGTAAATGTATGCATACCATTAGGCAATAGTAATCACTGCACAATTAGGTTTAATATCATAATAACAGTGACTCCTCTAGGAGTAACACAATGACAATGAACTTTAAAAGGGCAGACGTCAAAACTCTGAGGAAAATATTTAGCAGCAGGCAAAAGGGAAAAGTTAAAAAAAATTTAGAAAAACAGAGAGCCTCTAGGCTATTTGCTATAAAAAACATTGTATTAGAGGGGCAAATTTGTGTGCACGTGAGGGGGAAATACATTTTTAAAGTAGTAGATTAAAATCTTCGTGGTTAAATGGAGAAGAACATAATTTTCTTTCTTCCAACAGTGTTTGCTAAAAACAGAGAACTTGTCTAACACCACAAATGGATTAGAACACAGACTACAGTGCAAATAAGAAATGTAAAGGGCAGAGAGGCAGTATGAAGATCAGACAGAAAAAATTAAAGAATTTAGATTAAAGAACTGATTAAGTGCAATATATGGAACATACAGTCAAGCAGTTATAATTCCATCCAGGTAGCAAGTAATGGCACACGTGCATACTAGCCAATTCTGAACAGTACTGGATTTACAAGTTGTTTAGTATAAGATTTTCTGAGTGTGAGATTCCTTGTGTTGATTTAATTTTGGTGTATAAAAACTTATGGCTAACCCACGTCTAAAATTAAGTTCCTAATCTGCACATAGGCACCTGACTGAAGGACACAATAACTTACAAACTATAAACTTCTTGATAGGATAGGTAACTCACCTTTTCTCTTAGCCATTCCAATGCAAAATTAATTCAGAGGCCCTGGATAGAGAATCCTTTCCAGGTGCATCCAGAGTATATGGGGTTTCCAAGCTCACCACTGATCAGGAAACTTTAAGTTTAGAAGCACGTGGACTGAGTGCTGAACTTCTTAAAAAAACAAAACAAAAAAAACATAATTGTCTTAGAAGCAGCTCATGGACCGGGTTGCTGGCAGGGACTACAAGACAAAGATCCCAGACTTGTTTTTGTCTAGCAGAGAAAAATGAGGATCACGCACCAAATCAGATTTTCTGTGAAATGTTTGAATGAGTCCACTTGTTTACATAAGGTTTTTTTAAACATAAATCCTCTCATACAACAAGTTGCTCAGACAGATCATTTAAATAATACAGATATGACAAATAGCAGTGTAAACAAACAAAAACTTGTTCAAGCCTACTAAAAATAGTTTTTCCATGCCAATCTCTACTAAAATCCCCAGCACATTTAAAGAGAGACTTGCGCACAAAAACTATTCAAACTGCCAGAGTTGTTGATATGTCAAGTTCCCCCCCCCAAAGTTTATCTCACCTAAAAAGATAAAATGCTCAAATTCTGACCTCTGAAATTTTACACACCTGTAATTTGTGAGGAGAGCCAAACATTCAGTAGTAAGTACCAACATTTAAAATGTTAATGCAAGCTGAGAAGCTTTTAAGAAAAGAAAAGAAAAGTCTAACATATATCCTGCTCATGTAGAAAGTTTCTGGCTATAAGTTCTTCCCTATAATTCTCCCCTCCCCACCCACCTTTCAACAGTGCTCACATCGAAATGTTTCAGTGCTAATTTTTTGGTCATAAAAATATTTGCATCTGTAATTGGAGAACCATACATTGATGAATAAAAATGCTAAGTACTGTACAAAGCATGCAATTTTTATATTGCAGGGATACATCTCTTAAATTAGCTGAAATGTCTCAAAAGGGCTATTTTTAGAGTCCTATAACAATAATTAAAGTATGATTTAAATAAGAGAAAAATCTGCTGTAGAGTACACTAAAAAAAAAAAAGTAGCAGAGCAAAGAACTTTTCTATCTCAAGTAGTTGGAAGTGAGTGAAAATCTGGTTTATAATGGAACCCTGAATATAATTTAAACTATAGAGAGAGACTATCTGCTTATAAAAGCAGCAGAGAATCCTGTGGCACCTTATAGAGTAACAGACGTATTGGAGCATGAGCTTTCATGGGTGAATACCCACTTCGTCAGATGCATTCACCCACAAAATCTCATGCTCCAATACGTCTGTTACTCTATAAGGTGCCACAGGACTCTCTGCTGCTTTTACAGATCCAGATTAACGGCTACCCCTCTGATACTATCTTTCTATAATACTTAGATTTAAAAATAATGAAAATGACACCTGCTCAGTGGGTGTCCTAATACATAATTAATAATTAAATAAAAACTCAGCAGCATTAAAGTAATCATTTCAATAGGAACTTAGCCAGACAGCCACCTATAGAAACTTCTTTCTGCTCCTTCATAACTCTGAAAAGCATACCTATTTACAATGCTAATGTGGATTCGCCTGTGGAGGGAGAAGAGGCATGGAAAGTTTGTGGGTTTTGTTGGGGGGGTGGGGGGTTAAATACTAAACTGAGAAGAGTAGAATTTTTCAACTGAAGAATGCAACAGCAGGTGACATCAGTCTGCTAAAAAGCTAATAAGAGAGCTGTAATGCAGCTGAATCTGATGGGTTGCTTGCACGCTGGCACTTGGAAGGATAACCTTACCAAACCCAAGTGCTCAGAAATCACATTGCCTGTTTTTCAGTAGTATAGAAATACCTCAGTCCTGGCTTCCTCACAGGTGACCTATGTCCTCTGTTTTTGTAGGTTGAGTTTGTGACCCTATCTAAACAGCCAACATTGAGCTTTGGTTTTTGAGATGTGCATCACTGTTGCATTCTGGAATATCTTGAGTGAGCTAGGAAGAACCAAAGAAGGACTTTAATGAAGCAGGAAATTTTTCAAAGGTTTAATTAAAACATAGTTCTACAATGAATGACTCCCTACAGACTATTTAGAATAGGCATTTTGAGTTTAACTTGGTATTCACTTTTGCTTTGCAATTAATCTTTAAGGCTAGAATTTTACAATACTTATCCAAGTATAACAGGATAAGGTTCAACTAACATATCTGATCCTACTTGTTGAAAATTAAAACACTGTAAAACTGCACTGTACAGGTTGTACTGTAATACCTAGTCAAATTTCTTTGTTAATCATCTGTTTTCTTTAAACATTTCTTGTGCTTATCAGTAAAATCTCCTCCAGTGGTGCATCTTGTTTGTTTTTCTTTTTCCAATTTCTGGTATTAGAACTTTTCTCTTAATAATTTTCTCTCCCAAAGTCTGAATTCTGTGACAGGGCCAAAGCACTTACAAATTCACCAATTTTAAGACTGATAACTCCAGCACAAACAGTGCTAGAGGAATAATTAATGCCTAAAAAGAATAATTAATGCCTTAAAGCACTTTGGGTCATCTACATCTAGAGGTTCATTAACACTCAGGAAATATCCTGTGCTTCAGTCCTTTTAGCTTTATGTTTACTGTGATTGGCATTTATTCTACTTATAATCAGATGTGAGTATTGTAGTCACCTTCTTGTTTAGAGGGATTTTTTTTATCTCAAATCATTAGTATGTAAATGCTCATGGTATTATACACAGAATACCTGCATATATAGTCCTACATTTCAATATACTCAAGGAGAGTAACTAAGGAAGGCAAGGCTGGAATTTAATTCTGTTTTACCCAACCATTTGTTTCAACCTGTGTTTAAGCATAACATATCTGCAGAGACCCTTTAATTCTGTGTAAAATGTAATCTAGTCACTTCCTAAAATAGTTGCTTCAAGGTGTATATTGTCTTATGAATTCCATAAGGCTGTAGAATTATTTGCTTGTCCAATTTAAAGAGGATTTCCCAGAATGTAGTCTGTTTATAGAGATAAGGACTAAGCCAAAATATTTTGGACAGCATGTTGTACATCTCTCTAGCATATAAAATTGTAGAAAGTGACATAATGAATTTGTGCAACCTGTATTTGTATTGGATAAATGTATTGCTGCTACAAGACACTTCTGCCTGAATCCACACCAAACTTAAGTACAAATGAAGAAGCAGAAAACACAAAACTGATATATTTTAAAATTTAATAACTAATTGGGAGTCTGTCTCACTAACTAGTTAAGATCACCGGGCAAAATCTCCTTCATGGATTCAGTATCCTCAAAAATGAGGCATTTTGCTCACAATAACCTTTCCATGCAAACTGCTAAAAGAGTAAGGCAGATCTACACTATAAAGCTAGGTCGATCCAGCTGTGTGAAAAATCCCCAGTGTAGATACAGCTAGGCTGTCGGAAGAATTCTTCCGTCAACCTAGTTACTGCTTCTCAAGGAGGGGGATTACCTCAAATGACAACAGAACTCCTCCTGTTGGCCTATGTAGTGTCTACATTGCAGCTATGCTGCTGTAGTGTTCCAAGTGTAGAAAAAGTCTAAGGACGTTATTGAATGGTGAGCCTAATCCATTCCCAAAGCCATTAACTGCTTATTAATGCCAAACATAGGAGCTACCAAATCAAAATAACCCGAGGGAACAACGTTTCCAGATCAAGAGAATGTCTAATCCGTTGGACACTACTTTTAAAATATCTCAGGCCATGTCTATACTACAAACTTTTGCCAATGCAAGATACATCAGCATAAAGCCACTACAGTTAGTACAGCACTTGTGTGTGTGCATACTTGGCTTCTTGAGTCGGTGCTGTGTGTACTCGCCAGGAGTGCTTGTGTTGATAAACAGTGCACTTCACCATGGGTAGATATCCTAATATGCAATGCTCCTCCCCCCCCCCCCCCCCCCCATGCAGTGCACTGTTTTTGGGAAGTTTGGGAATGCATGGTGGGGTGGCAGTGAGTCACCCAGGGGTGAACGGGAGCAAGGGGTCACCTTCCTAGCATGCAACTGTCTCCATCCCATAATATCTATATCCCATAGTTTTTTTTGTGCCTTTTAAAAAAAAAAAAAAAATCCCATAAACCCATGCAGCCCTCCTTGCTGTCTGCCATTTCTGACAGAAGCATGGAGCCTGCACAGTTCTACACTATTGTCAGAAGTATTGTAAGCACAGGATGCATGATTCTCTGGTATTTGCAGAGCCTCAAGAAAAAACAAATCAGTGGGAAATATGATGATTTTGTGGAGGACAGATTGCTGTGGGACATAGCAAAAATCAATTCAAGGTTGTTGGTGGTGTTCATGGAGCAGCAGCAAATGATGGAGTGCTGCTTCTGGGCCTGAGAAATAAGCACTGATTTGTGGGATTGCATCATTATGCAGACTTGGGATGACTAGCAGTGGCTGCAGAACTTTTGAATGCGCAAGACCTCATTTCTGGATCGACAGGCTGAACTCACGTCAGCCCTCCAGTGCAGGAACACCAGAATGAGAGCTGTGCTGACAGTGGAGAAGGGAGTGGTGACCACACTATAGAAACTTGCCATGCTGGAGTGCTATTGATCAGTGGGGAATCATTCTGGAGTTAGAAAATCCACTAGTGGGGGGCCTTTGTCATGCAAGCATCTCCTGTTACGCAGGACTGTGACTCTCAGCAATGTGCAGGACATAGTGGATGGAGTTGCAGCAATGGAGTTTCCAAACTGTGACAGAGTGATAAAGCCACACATAGCCCCATTTGGCCCATATCCAGCTTGCCACTGAGTACATCAACAGAAAGGGCTATTCTTCTGTGGTTATGCAAGCACTGGTAGATCATTGGGGATGCTTCGCCAACATCAGTATTAGTTGGTCAGAGAAGGTGCAAAACACTCACAACTACAAGAACACAGGACTGTTCAGAAAGCTACAAGCAAGGACTTTCTTTCCCGACCAGTGGATTACCATTGACAATGTTGAAATGCCAGTAGTGATCCTGGGGGACCCAGCCTGCACTTTGCTCCCTGGCCCATACACTGGCCAGCCCTACAGCACTAAAGAAAGATTCAGCTACTGGCTCAGTAAGTGCAGAATGACAGTTGAATGTGCTTTTGGTAGATTGAAGGGATGGTGTCATAGTTTACTCACAAAATTGGACCTCAGTGGGGAAAAAAAAATCTGAATGGTTATAGCTGCCTGTTGTGTCCTTCAAAATGTCTGTGAAGCACGGGGGGAAAGTTGCTGCAGAGTAGAAGGGAAAGATAGAGCAGCTGTCTGCGGAGTTTGAGCAGCCATTCACAAAGGCGGGTAGAGCTCAACACAGAGCTATACAGCTCGGGGAGCTTTGAAAGAGCACTTTAACAGTGAGTCACAGAGGATGCATTGTGGTGTACTGTTCTCTCCCTGGCTTTTTAGGAATTTTGTGGAGCTTGCTATACTTTTGATTATTACTCTGTTTGTCACTGCTCCTATGAGTTGTCACACTGTAGAGTAACAAGTGAGTGTTTTCAGTACCTCTAGGCACTCTTCAGGATATTTTGTGAACTAGTAAAGATGAATTAATTTCTAAATAATAGAATTTTCAGTAACTAAACCAGTTACTGCATGCTATCTATCTACAACAAACCATTGTGCTCTCATCTGCACAGGGATAAACCTGCAGCTGGCCCAGATCAGCTGACTCAGGGTCATGGGGCTCAGGCTCTGGGGGTGAAAAATCACTGGGTAGACACTCTGTCTTGAGCCTGAGCTCTGGGACCCATGATTGTTGAACCTGTAAGTCCACATAAGTCTGCAGCATCTGTGTTTGCTGCTGGAATAGCCCCATTATGTTCTGGTGCATCTCCCTCTCCTTTTCCTGCTGGGACTTCTGGACCTTTCTTCTGTCCACTGTCTGCAATATTCGCCATCCAGGCCCTTTTCTTATGGTCTTATGCAGCACTGGCTTGCAAGATCTCATTGAACGTGTGATGCAGAATCCTCTTCCGTCTCCTCCTTATCTGACT
Organism: Chelonoidis abingdonii; assembly: GCF_003597395.2. NCBI lineage: Eukaryota > Metazoa > Chordata > Testudines > Testudinidae > Chelonoidis > Chelonoidis abingdonii. The sequence goes on from NC_133773.1 coordinate 84,530,234, forward strand.
CAAGCATTCCTCCAGTGTGGAGGGGATGAGCGGCAAGACAACAGTGGCATCAGCTACCAAAAAAAAAACACGCAGAGGTACCATTGCCACAACAGAAAGCAAAAGTTAAGGTTCAGAAATCCCTTTCCTTGTTCCCCTAAAGTTTTCTGACTGTTCTGCTTGGGAGTGCTTGCACATGTACCACTCGCAGCACCAGCCATCATGAGTATAGACTTCCAGAGGTGAGGGAATTTCTCAGTTGCATGAAACTATATGAGTATAGGGCAATTGCACTGAATTACTGGTACCATTGACCACTTGTGGTGGTGGTTTTTGCTAATATCTCACTCCTGTGGATAACAGTCTCGGAGAAACCACCAAGGCCTGTATGCTGCTAGCCTGTTCATTACAATGGTGCCTGCCAAAATTATCACTGTCTGGTGTGGGAAAGTGTCCTATCATGGAGGAAGAAATAAGGCTGCCGTCCCTAGAAAATTTTGGAAGAGAACTGCAGAATACCTCCATGAAGGTACCACTCAGGACTGTTTCAAGGGACATTTCTGTTTATATAAACTGCTTTGCATGGTCACCCCTACCTAACAGTACAGAGGAATAAAAAGCTACCACTTCTAGTAGGAGTAAATTTAATAAAAAGTCGATAACTGTGTCCTGTTAAGCTGGGGGTATCATCCATATGTCATTATAAATGTATTTCCCATTACACACTTATCTGAGATTACTTCCCCTTCATCAGGCTTACCTGTGTTCAACTGCCAGGATTGACTGAACTGCAGTGGAGTCTCAAACATGTCTTGCCTCGCAGCATAGCTGGATGCCCCAGTCACATGTCCCTCTTCCTCCATCTCTTCCTGTTCTTGCTGTTTATGCCAGGGACCTATGTCCCGGGCTTATCTTAGGTATCCCATAGTGGTCTGCTAGGGGTGGCCAGTCTCCGCCAAGTATGCCATGCAGTTCTTTGTAAAAAGAGGCAGGTCTGCAGCTTAGTGCAGGATTGACTGTTGTCCTCCTTGTCCTTCTGATACGCCTGCATAGTTTTCACTTTCAGTGGGTACTGCTTCTGATCTCTGTCATACCCTTTTTTCTGCAACCCCTATGCAATGTTTTCACTGACGTACATATCTCTGTAGCTGTGCCTGCACAGCCTTTTCTCTCCACAGTCACAGGAGGTCCAATATTTTCTGACTACTCCCAGCTGGAGAGTGTGGTCAGCTGGGCAGTTTCACATAATAATGAAGAACTGCGAGGTGTGCTCACCAAGCTGGACAATCCAGAAAAGGCATTTCAAAATTTTGTGGGACTTTAAAGGGCAGCATAGTGGGTCTTCTATTCTTCATGACTTCTGGACAGTAGAGTTTGCAACAGTGGCTAGAGCAGTCAGTATTGGGCATTGTGGGACAGCTGCTGGAGGACTGTTAAGGTTGACGTAGATAATGCAGGGTATACACTCATGCTGCATCGACTTCAGCATACTGACCATGGTACAAGTTGCTCAGGGATGTGGAGTTACCATGTTGCTCTAGCAGGGCACTTATATGGGTGGGTGACAAATTTAAGTGTAGACACAAGCACAACTAGGCCTATACAAAGTAGCTTACTCAGTCTAACTTTATCCGACAGAGAAACATTAAAAACTATGAGGAGAGGCTAAATCCAGAAGCATAATCTATTACTAGCAATTCAAAGATTTAACTACCCTACCTCCTGGCTCGCAAGCAGCATGTCGCAAGCTCAAAAGATGACTTTTTAGCATCCTCTGCCTATCGATTAAGTATTAGGAGAGTCTTACAAACCACTACAGATAACCACTGGCAGCCAAATTAAGGGCTCAGTCATGCAAATTCTGAACTCTATGTGTATGTATAAGGATTAGTTGCATGAATAATGGTTCCTGGGTTTGGGCTCAAGGTGGCCAAAAAGGGGACACTGTGTCTCTGATTGCTAGGGTCCTTTCATTGAAATATTCTCAGCAATAAAACAGATTAGCCGGATTTGAGGGATTTATTGGAAATATATTGGTCAAACAAAGTGATATTTCTGTTTTGAGAGATATTGATGGCATTCCACATTTGTATTACAGGGAATGTTTCTCAAACTGGTACACTTTTTTTTTAAAATGGATGAAACTTTTTCACTGTCAGCGTAATATGCAGCAGTGTTAGCTATCTGATTTACACAAACTAAAATCTTTCAGGATATCCTGCAGCACAGACCAGGTCAGTTTAAGACATGATAACTATTCAGGAATTCTTTCTATGTTCCAAAGCACTGGTCTGAATAAGGTATTTCCAGGATGTTAGAACATTTTGTTCGCTATGTACATACAAGACCCAACCAAGAGTAAAATTTAAAACTGCGGCCTCCAAAACATACAAGACCAAACTGTGAATATGTGCAACCTTGACTTGTGTTCTGTATTCACAAATTATGCACACCATGTGCTCTGCCTTCTCAAATTATGCACACAACTTCTACTCATGGACTCTTAAAAATTCAAACCACAATAATGGTCAAATAATAGAGGGTTAGCGTGAGACTTTATGTTGAGTCCTCTATAAGGGCTACCCAAGGCTATTTTTGACCATCTGCAGTACCACCACCAGTTTTTAAAATATTATACATCAATTTACTAAAATTAATGTTGGCCTTTCTCAAGAAGGATTTGCTTTGTCATAGATGTGGTATTCTAATAAAACAGTTTGACATGATTCTGTCCCGGTTGTGTGGCTTTTTTTTCTGGTTCTTCCTTTTATGTGCTATTCTGAGCTGCATATTCCTTTTAGTCATTTCATTTCATTTCCAGCAAGTCCAATCTGATCACGTGTGAAAAGGTCACGTTAGTGAGAAAGTGTGACTGAAATACGTCATAGTATCCTTTCTTTGATTTAATGTAAATCCTCTTGATGTTAATGGGAAGGAAAACTGCAGAGCATGACACAGCATGCAAAAAATACAGCACAACCATCAGCAAGACATGTACACTTATGAATATTCAGTTCAGGTGCTGCTCAAACCTAAATAGCTAGAGAAAGGGTGAGCTTCTAATTATCTAAAGAGCCTGAATCCTCACTATTGGAATTAGTAGACTTTAAAGTGTCAGCCACTTTAAGTTTTGATGCTGCTTTTATATATCTATAAATAACATTCGTAGACTATTTGTGGGGAGGGGGCAGAGCGGTGATGTATGTAATTTCCTAGGATTTTAAAAGGGGGAAAAACAAATTATATTATGTGCATCTTTATCTCTACCCAGTCATGCATCACCAACAGCTGCAGGACCAACTAAATTAATTGCTGGTAGAAGTTTGTTATCCCAGAGTGGAAGTGGGCTGCTGAGGACACAGGAGGAGCCCGAGGTGAAGATGAGCTGCTGGACTACATGCTGGTTATGGAAGGAGGTAGGAGGGAGCCTAACTCATTTCTTTGTCCCTACCCAGGAGTTGAGAGAACTTCTGTATCACCTGTGGAGGTGCCACCTGTGCAGGAGCAGGGGAAATGTCATTGGGACCATGTATAGACTCTGGAAGGGTTGAGGAGAAACCCATCCCCACTTCCTTTCTTCCTCCCTACTCCTCCTGTCATTTCTACAGCTGTCCTGGCAACTCCAGGCATTCCCAGTGCACTGTGTGGTGGTGGTCATGGTGGTGCTGCTGTGGTACAGGCTCTTCAAGGAGAGAGCATGAGGTAAGGGAGATGTGTGAGCATGCTGCAGAAGGAAAATAATAGGGGTGGGTGTCTTAATTAGAAATAGGCCCAAACCTAAACCCATGAACTTTGAACACCTATGTATTTTGGGTGGTTAGGGATATAAAGCCCAAACATGGATTTAGGATCCTAATATCTGTGTTTGGCTCTTAAGAGGCTGAAATAAAGCCCTTAACCTCCACACCATAATGTTTAGGTAATTTTTTGTGAGGGTCTGAAATCTGTGTAAAGATCCCTGTTTGGTAGCTTGGACCTCTCACTTCAAACTTTCTAGCCTCAAGAGGAGGTGGAAGGTTTTTGAGAGGGTTCTTGTTGTAACCTGGTTCATTTACTCATCAATAACTACTAATAGTACATCTTATTGTACATTTATATAAAAACAATCTGAGTTTTATGTTTCGAAATAAGAACGCAAAATATTCAGTTGATAAATATCTCTACAGTTAGAGGCTCCTGAGATTATCTTTGGAATTATCTAGGGCATGGACACTGTAGGTTTCAAAGATGGCTGACTGGGTGATTGGTCAGCTGGCCTCACTGGAAGATCCCTATAGGATCAATCATGTGGTTACGTGACTCCAGAACATATTACAGTAGGCTGGGGGTGGGGTGAGGGGAGAGTGAGGAGGAAGTAAGTTTTTTAAATGGCAACCTCAAAATAATTTAAAGGGAACAGAAGGGTTTCAGGGAGCAGAGAATAGAACTTCAGTCAGGGACTGACCATCATCCCATTTGGCCATCCTGACTGTGTATACTGTATATATACAGTACATCTATTCCCTAGGGTATAGATTTCCAAATTACTATATCTGCACCTTTTCAGGCAGCAAATAACAGGAATATTTTAGTGCAAGTGTTGTAAATACTCTTAAATAATGGTAAAGTTTATCATATATAATATTCTATTTTGGCATAACCCAAAGGATGTGTAAAAATTCATAATATCTGCTGAAAAAAAGTTTTTGTTTATTCCTGTACTGCTCCCATCTGAGTTTCTATCATTCTTTTTCTGCTAAAGTAAGCAAGCTGAGACTATAAAAACATTTGCTTTATTTATTTGTCCTAAGAAGTCTATCTGGCTTTCTTCTTTTTTGGATAATGCTGTCATAAACAGATAGCTAAGGGTTAATGTCTCTTTCACCTGTAAAGGGTTAACAAACAGGGAACTAAACACCTGACCAGAGGACCAATCAGGAGACAGATACTTTCAACCCTGTGTGGAGGGAAGTTTTGGGTGTGGGTCCTTTCTTCTGTGTGTGGGTCTCTTCTCGGGGATATGAGAGGGACCAGACATTACTACAGGCTCTCTAAAGTTCTGTTCAAATAGTAAGTAGAAAAGGTGATTTTAGGCTTTTTGTTTGTGTTTTACTCTATTTGCAATTTGTGGATCTGGCTGGTTAACTTTTATGTGTAGTTGCTGGGAATATTTTGATTTGTATTGGTACTGGAGGAAGGGTTTCTTCCTTTGTCTGTAAACTATAGGACCCTGTAATATTTCCATCTTGAAGTTACAGAGATAATTCTTTACTTTTCCTTTCTTTTATTAAAGGTTTCTTTTAAGAACCCCTGATTGATTTTCCTTGTTTCCCTTGTTTTATTCCCAGGGGTGGGTGTAAAACCAGATGGTGGGGAGGGGGATAAGGTGAGATGAGAGAGGCTAATTTCTCTCTGTGCCAGGAAGACCTGTCTCGGCTTCAGGGAAAGTCTGGGAGGAGGGGAAGGGAATGGTTTATTTTCTCCTTGTTTTAAGAATCCAAGGGATTTGGAGTTCTTTGGTGGTCCCCAGGAAGGTTGGGAGGATCAGAGTGCCCCAAACACTATTATTTTGGGTGGTGCAGCTATCAGATCTAAGTCGTAATTAAGCTTAGAGTTTTCATGCAGGTACCAAATTTTGGACGCTAAGTTCAGATTGGAATTATACCTTATAAAAATTGTCCTTTCATCTTTTCTGTGACTCTGTTAATGTGGGTAGTGCCAGTCCAAGAACAGAGAGAGAAAACACCACACACAACCACACACACAGCACACACTACACATCATCACACACCACACAACACACACACACACACACACACACACACACAACAAAATCAAAACACACTTGACATGAAGAAAAAACATGCCATTTTTGTTTTGTTAGGGTGAACCTAATGGGCTCTGTCTTCTTTGAGGCATATCTCTTGGAGTTTGTTTTTTGTTTTTGGTAGAATGTGCTCTCATAAAGGTTCCAGACCGACCTAGTCTGACTTGTAACAACCTCCAGCATCCATTTAAAACAACAATTTTTACATTTTTTTTGGCTTAAAGACATGGGGTTTTGTTCTTTTTGCTGCTTCAATATTACAGTAAACGAAAATGCTTAATATGAAGCAATCCAGTTTTTGCAACAAAGTGTTTTGCAGGAAATATTCATTTTTTATTGTAACTTTACATTAACTTCAATGTTTGCTTTATGCATTGTAAGGTTCAGGGATGCTTTTTTGGAAATGTCACGACTGTTAAATTACATGATTGCAAATGGAAGTTTTTGTAAACACTTTAGCCAGAGACCTTCAAGAATCAGGGATTTAAATTTACAAAACACAGACTTCCTTCAGCAGTGAGAACAATTGACTCAAAGTCAAAACTTACCATTCATGTTTCATGAAATTAAAATATGAATGAAAAATCTGGTGGCAGGTACAGTCATAATGTTTAGCCACCTAAAATGTCAAAGCCTTGAAACTAATTGCCCCACAGGTTTTTCAGTCCTGACATACATGTCACGTTTGGTTTTCTTAAAAAAGAATGAGCAGATATCACAAGTGTAACCTTTAAAATGTTTTAAGATTCTGAAAACATTGTAAAGGAAAATTAGTGCTCAAGAGTTGCTGACTTCTTATTTGCTGTAGCATTATTTGGTATGAGACCCTGTCAGTTTTGTTCTTTGCCTATACAAAGCAATTTAAACATTATACAACTATATGCTGACTAGCCAACTTGCTCACATAGGCAGGGCTGGCTCCAGGCACCAGCATTCCAAGCTGCTGCTTGGGGTGGCAATCTGCAAGGGGCAGCAGTCCCTGTTGTTTTGTCCCCAGCAGCCCACCGAATTGCCACCGTGGACAGCGGGGGCAGTCTGTGTGCCCTTATGGCTGCAGATGCGTTCCGGCTGCAGCTTCTATGTTTAGCTGAAGCCGCCTCAGACAGCTAAACATAGAAGCTGCTGCTGAATTGCCGCCATCACGGAAACATGCGTGCCGCCCTAAGGGCACATGGACTGCCCCCACGGCGGCAATTCGGTGCGCTGCTTAGGGCGATGAAAACTGTAGAGCCAGCCCTGCACATAGGCCCTGAGCCTTCACGGAGAGCAACATGGGTGGGCCATACAGAGTCACACTGAAGTCAACAGTAGTTAATGGGATTTCCACTTGGGCGGTTCTCTTTGCAGGATTTAAGCCTTAAGCAGTAATAACTCACCCAGTGTCTTATTGCTATTATTTTTTTATTTAGCTGCTACAGACTGTAACAAAACAATGCTCATCCAATATACTGGGCACTCTTGATTTCTTTAAAAATGCTAAAATAAAATTCTCCCTGATCAATTCAAATGAATAATGAAAACATAAATGCCCACAGGTGCCAACTCCATGGTTACTCTGGAGCTGGAGCACCCATGGAAAAAAAATTAATGGGTGCTCAGTACCTACTGGCAGCCCCTCTAAATTACCTCTTCCCTCATTTCCCAACACCTCCCACCCATGAGCAGAACCATCAATCACCTTCTCTCCCTCCCTCCTTCCCAGCGCCTCCTGCCTGCCATGGATCAGGTGTTCACGGGCATGCAGGAGGTGCTGAAGGGAGGGAGAGGAGTGAGGGCAGGGCTTGCTCAGGGAGCAGGCGGGAAGAGGTGGGGTGTGGGCAGGAAGAGGTGGGGCAGGGGTGGGGATTTGGGGGATTGGGTAGAGTGGGGCGGAGCAGGGCTTGAGCACTCTTCAGCAACTCATAAACTGTGCCCATGTAAATGACTGAATTAACTGGCATCCCTCACGACCCCCTAGCGTTCCACACTCAGCTGTACCGAACACCCATTTCCTCACAAGCCAGGGAGAAACAGTGGGTCATGCAGTGTGCCCTGAAAGCTAACAAACTTGAGCTATTATAAATCTGAGGAGGTGGGAATGGGAGGTGGTGGGAGGTGGTAGGACATACATTCCAGGGGTCTTAATGGTGAATGCCTTGCCAATCACCCTCCTTCTCTTCAGCTTCAGCTCAATGTTGCTGATCATACTGTGACAGTATGTCAGGCAGGAGACAGTCTAAGATGGGTGGGTCCCAGACCATGTAAAGACACATACACTAGCACCTTTAGAAATGTGTCTGTGGAAAAAAAATCCATCCTTATTTTTCGAGTTTGAATTTCTAAATGATGATGATTCAAGCAGTACCATACTTAGCCTGGCTGAAACAGATTCTGGCTTTTTGTTTGTTGGCATTGGACAGCATTCCTACACCGGACAGAGGGGGTGCTATTGAGAAATGTTTTATTTGTAATTTAATTGTTGATCTATGGAAAAAATCTCAGTTTGGATGTGTATTTGAGGATGATTAATATATAGCTTTACACACTGTGTGTGTGTGTGTGTGTGTGTGTGTGTGTGTGTGAGAGAGAGAGAGAGAGCGCGAATGAACTATTCTATGCCCTATCCCTCGTTGGTTCTGCAGAGAATAGTTCATTCGCGCGCTCGATCTCTCTCAGAGGACATAAGCATCTTATTGCGCAAGGCAGGACAGAACTGTAGACTGCACCCCAAATGCTTCCAATGACAAAAAATAAGTGGAGGGAGGGTGGAGAGTAGGAAGAGCCATGTCTCCATATTTCCTGCATGCACCCATCAAGCGGTGGTCAATAGAGCTGGCTGTGTTCACACAATGAGAAGTTATGCTCACCTTTTGAATGGGTGTATCCCTCTCCTTGAGCTACAGAAAGGGTGTGCTGAAGGCATTGTACATCTCTGAGGCAAAATTCCTTTTGGTGTCCTCCTTGGGGTGATGAAAATCTGTGTAGGCACCCTTACCGTGGGTTGCATGCTAAAAGCGTAGAATCATAGGAATGTAGGACTGGAAAGAACCTCAAGAGGTCATCAAATCCAGCCCTATGTGCTGAAGCAGGACCAAGTCAGCCTAGACCATCCTTGAGAGGTGTTCGTCCCATATTTCTTAAAACCCCTCTAGTGACAGGGATTCCACAGTCTCCCTTGGAAGCCTAGTGAACCCACCTTAGGGTAATTTCAGCTAAAACACATTTGCCTAGTTTACTTATGAGGATGTCATGTGGGACTGTGTCAGAAGCCTTACTAAAATCAAGATATATCATGTCTACTGCTTTCTGCCCATCCACTAGGCCAGTAACCCTGTCAAAGAAGGAAATTAATTTGGTCTGGCATGATTTGTTCTTGACAAATCCATGCTGGCTATTACTCATAACCCCACTGTCCCCTAGGTCAATGTTCGTCAACCTTTTAGATACCAGGGATCAGCTTGCTAAACTATGTCAAGGAAATCTCAGGGACCGGATCAGTCACTGAGAGACACTGCTCTATGGGCTTACAAATTGATTGTTTAACAATTTGTTCTAGTATGTATCAGGTATTGAAGTTAGACTGACTAGATTATAATTTCGTAGGTCCTCTGTTCTCCTTTTTAAAGATAGGTACAATGTTTGCCCTTCTCAAATCCTCTGGGACCTCACCCGTCCTCCATGAGTTCTTGTACGTAATTATTAACTGTTCCATGATTTCTTCAGCCAGTTCCTTAAGTACCCTAGGATGAATTTCATCAGGCTCTGCTGACTTGAATACATCTAATTTAGGGCTTGGCTACACTTGAAACTTCAAAGCGCTGCCGTGGGAGCGCTTTGAAGTGTGAGTGTGATCACAGCGCCAGCACTGGGAGAGAGCTCTCCCAGTGCTGCACGTACTCCACCTTCTCATGGGGATTAGCTAGCAGCACTGGGAGCCGTGCTCCCAGTGCTGCGGCACTGTTTACACTGGCACTTTATAGCGCTGTATCTTCCAGCGCTCGGGGGGGGGGTGTTTTTTTCACACCCCTGAGCGAGAAAGTTGCAGCGCTGTAAAGCACCAGTGTAGCCAAGGCCTTGTATAAATATTCTTTAACCTGTTCTTTCCCTATTTTGGCTTGCAGTCCTTCTTGTGATGCTGTGTTGTGTATCTGGTCATCATTAAGCTTTTAAAGTGAAGACTGAAGCAAAATAAGTGTCAAACACCTCAGCCTTCTTGATGTAATCAGTTATTAGCTCTCCTTCCCTGCTAACTAGAAAACTAACACTTTATTTCATCTTTCTGTTACTTCTAATGTATTTAAACAACCTCTTCATATTAGCTTTTACGTCCCTTGCTTGTCCACTACTTGTAGGATTTCTTTTTTATTTTCAGGCTGTGAAAGAGCTCCTGATGGAGCCATATTGGCCTCTTACTATTCTTCGTACCTTTCCTTTGCACTGGGATAGTTTTTTCAGTTGTGCCTCTAATACTGTTTACTTGAGAAACTGCCAGCTTTCTTGTACTACTTTATCTCTTAAATTTTCTTCCCATGGGCCTTTACCTACCAGTTCTGACTTTGTTAAAGTCTGCTTTTTTGAAGTCCATTGTCTATATTCTGCATGAGCTATTCCATAATTTTCAAATTACTTTTTTAAAGGGTGTTGTGTTATGTGTATATTTTGAGGTTACTGTTGAATGTATGGTATTTAATTTGGGGTCAGAAATAAGGTTATGGTGGTGTAATGAAATGTTCATTTCTTGGTGGCTGGTTAAAAAAAAAAAAAAAATTAGTACATAGAAAGTGTAAGATTAACCATGTCCTTCATTCCTCTCCTGGGTTTAAAGAATCTCTGATTTTTGTGAGTTCGTGGAACATTAATGTATAGTTGACACGTGGCAAACTTAACTGAATTTGAAAAAAATAATAATTTTGGTTTTGGAATTTCCTTGTTTTTCTTTTGATTTTGTTTACATCGAACATTTTGTTTAGACAAATGAAGATGCTGTGTGTTTTTTTTTTTAAATAAATACATTATTGATGTAAGTGTCACCAGATTATTAAATCAACTGAGCAGTTCCAGCCTTGGCAGTAAAGCAGGAGATTTCTCTAGGAGCTTTGAAATTGTTATAGAAAGAAGTTATGTGTAAAAATGAACCAACTACAAGCACAAATCAGCATTATATTTGTAAAGGTCATGGGGGAAAGCATACATTGATGAGAATGCATTGTATACTAATGATACATCTCCACCCTATCAGTATCTTTAGACTTGTCTTCACTACTGGGGTAAGTCGACCTAAGTTACGCTAATAACGTAGCTGGAGTTGACGTAGCTTAGGTTTACTTATCCCAGTGTCCTCACTGTGCTGCGTCGCCAGGAGATGCTCTCCCATCAACTTACCTTAATCTTCTCAGGGAGCTGGCATACCAGGGTCAACCGGAGAGTGCTCTCTGCGGTCGAGACCGACTAAATCGACCCCTGCTCGATTGCAGCAGTGTCGAACTCTCCGTAGTGAAGACCAGCCCTTTGTTTTGGACACTGAAATAATAATATTGATGATAGGGGACATCCATAGGATATATTTTTCCATTAGTTCTCTTCCTCTCTCCCCACCTTCATTAATTTCAATTAGATGAATCATGGCTTGATTTTGGATAGTGGCAATTAAACTTTTTACAGTTTCTTCCCTTAAGAACTGATTCTTGCATGAAACATAGTCAAAATGTATCTGCTCTTGTGAAGTACATTTCACTGTAGTAGGTAAATGCTGTAAATGGATTAAGAACAACAATGAGATTGCTTTGGAGTAGTCAGAAATATGTATTAATATTTGGCATTTTGTGAAGTAATACAATATCTTTGGGTTGATAGAGTAAGACAAAAATGTTAGATAATTCCCAGAAGCTTCCTAAACAAGATAATTGGAAATATTTTAATCTCAGAGTATTTGCTCAATTTATTGATGTTTATCAGAACAAATTCCTGGTATTGATAAGACTTGAACCTCAGCATTTGAAGGAATGATGATTTTATCTTTCTTAGGCTTAAATATAGTTATAAACGGATCACAATCAAGATTGGATCTTTGTCTGAAATTCAAGCACTGCTATTGAGGGACTACAGGAAAGTTCTCTAACTTGTGTTGTGCAAAAGACTAGACAATCACAATAGTTCCTAAAACTCTATGAATCTGATATATAACAGGACAGTTAGTGATACTACCTTTCCACTATTAACCCTGCCCCCACCCATATGAGGATGGGACTAGAACTGTGTTCCTACAACTCCAGAAACACAGGCCTCTACCACTTGATCTGAAATGAGGCTTCAGTTAGCTGCTGAATAGCCAACTCACAGGAAAATACATGGAATAAAGTTCCCAACAGTGTCAGAATTTTATTCCTGTTCTTTAGGTTTTTTTTCTTTAACAAGAGAGCTCAACATTAACTCAAAACAAATACTTCATAGCCTCCTTGATGTGATCTTGAATTCTGGGAACTGTTATCTGGCCTTTTTAAAGCCTCACTCCATTAAGTCTTCTACCCCAGCTCTCTGCATGTATCTCTACTAGACTTCCATCCACCTGGTACAAAACCCCGCCCAGGTCCTGCTTCTGACTCAACAGCTTCCTCTCTGACTGAGCAAGTTCCCTTATAAATAAAGTGCTGCCTCTAAGCTGTTACATGACCCTTGGTCATCTGACTTGACCAGTCAGACAAAACCTTGAAATAGGGAACTGGGTCATGTGTATGCACCTCAGAACCAGTTTCTTGTCATAAGAATATTTGCTGGTATCCTCTTTATAAGCTGCAGCCAACCAATAGAGGGTAATGTGCTCCTCTGTGCACAGAGTGCCTGATCATGTTTGTGTTTTCACTGAAATAAATAAATAAAGCAACCAGTGACCATAATGAGAGCATGACTGAGCCCAAGCGATCCACACACACAGAAATAATTAATATCATTGCTTAATGGCAAGCTATTTCCTTCAAAAATGTGTTTTTACGTGTATTTCTAAGAAGTGTGATACAGCATGGCCAGAGGGCAGCAGGAGACAGTTAGAAGGGAGCCTTATTCCCTGTAAGGGGAAAAAAGTTTGCCATAGATGAATTAGAGCACTTGAAGCCAGTCACATGATGATAACCCCTGCTTCAATCAGAAAGTGTGGGAGTTGGAGCAGAGAACAGTTTGAAGGGAAGCAGAGGACAGTTTGGAGAAGTGCTACGGGGAGCTAAGAAGTCCAAGACCCTAGGTAAAGGGGCACCTGGCTTGTACAGAGGGAGGGCAGGAAGCCCCCCACAAGCTGAAGGGTAGGAGAGGGAAGTAGCCCAGGGGAAGGAAGTGTCAGTTCAAGTGGTTTACCACTATCCTCAGGGCCCCTGGGCTGGGACCTGGAGTAGAGGACGGGCCCAGGTCCCTCCTGCTCCACTCCTCTCCTGTAGGACACTAGTGGGGCAGTTAGCATTCCACTGCAGGGGCAAGAAATGGTGCCCTGAACCGTCCGCAAAGAAGAGAGAGCACGAGACCCATCAAAATAGTGCCGGCAATTTGCCACAGGAGACTTAACAATATTAAATATTTAAAATGTTAGTAACTGACAGGTTTTGTACAAGAAATAAGTAAAAAAATAAATTCTACAAAAGTCAAAATTTTAGTTCAGTATAACTGTAATAATCTGTAACTCAAAAACCATTTCTGAAATTTCCTCCAGGTTTGGTGTAAATGTTCCCTTTTGCCTTCAGAGTAAATCTGGCAGTTTTTAGGACAAACCATTTTTCCAAAAAGTCATACAGAAGTAAAACTAGGACTTTTAAATAAAAGCTGTTTGTAATTTTAGCTACGGAAAGGCTGCCATTTCTGTAGAACAATAATAAAAATAATGCTGCTTCTCTTGCCTCTGTCAATCAGATCTTGCTATCCTGAAAATGAGGAAGGCACAATCTGTGAAAATAGAATAGATCCAAGCTCTGGTGAGGCAGGAACATTATTTTACAGACATCCATCCTAACTTCACGTTGAGACTCTTGAACCATGGAGAACCAGAATTGGGGCAGAGAATGCGGCTCGGTGTAATTGGTGGAGAAACACTGATAATGGTGGTCAGTGAGCCTTCAAAGCATTATGAATAAGATGTGATCTGTCAGAAATCAATTGAACATCTATACATAGGAAGAATAGGTAAGAAATACTCATCAACAAAATTTCCACAAAACTGACCAACACTGGAAAGCATCAGAAAAACTTTAGGGAGCATCAAAATCTGTACAGAGAGGCCCCAAAATCTGTATAGCGAGGGGACCCTTTGCAATAGCTCCCTATCCTGTGCAGAATTGGGGCTGAGCGTCTCCTTGGCACCATTCACCTAGTATCCATGGAGGCCTTTCTGTTGGTATGATGATCCAGATGAAGGGGGCAGAGTGGGGAAAAGGTTGATAGGCTAAGGGTGGGAGGGGATTTACATCACTTTCTTCTTTGGCTCTGCAGAACTTATCCAGAAATGGTAATACAGCCCGGGACTGCTATCTCCAGTGTAGCACCCTTCACATTTAAGGGAGGTCCCCGAGGCCACAGGGAATCCAGTGCTACAGAGCTGCAGCAGAGAGATGAAGCTGCTTTTGTGAGTGGCCCTGGATTCCTAGGAATTATTAGGCTTTGGATTTGTTTTGACCTAGTCCATTCTCATTTAACTGTAACTGTAATACTATGGTGACTTGCAGTCTAAATGCTATGATAACTGCGTTATCTACTCCGACTACCTGCAAAATGTTGGAGGTCTCTAGAGAATCTGTAACATTAATAGGAAGATGCACTTACAAAAGTGATGTGCTAACATTTCTTAGAATACAAATAATATTAGTTTATAGATATGAATTCTTCAAATGTAAGAATTAAGGCCAAAATTTGAAGGTGCCTCTGAAAATCAGGCCATTTTAGGTACAAGTGTGGATTAATTATACATACCTCTGTACAGCCAAGTTTTAAAATGTTGGGCTGTCTATAATACAAATGAAGTTATGTTTCAAAGTCCTACTGCAAAGAGTCAGAGGTAAAAAGGGTTCCTAGAATAAAAAGGGCTGATTTTTTTTTTTTTTTTTTTTAGTCAATAGTAATTTTGTTAGATACTTTAGTCTAATCTCCCCTCTCCCCCACAATTTGTCTACTTTCAAGTGTAAGTGTTAAAATACAACTAGAGGCATAAATCATACAAAGAGTATTGTGTTAAAGACTTTATTCAATTCTCCAAATCACATTTGTCTGTTGCTGATTTAATAATAAAAAAAAGTCTACCAACCTTCACATTAAATATAATCCTCAGGACATCTTTCCAGTAAGTTGACTTGTGTGCATCAGTCCAAAGCCCCAAGAATCTGTGTCTTTCTAAGTAGGTAAGGATTAGAATTGGTAGAAAATTTACTGTATCAATATCAACTGCAAGGATCAGTAAGAATCTTGAACATTAACCAAACAGTATCATGCAGAGAAAATGATTGTTTTTATAATCCTGTTGCTTCTTTGCATTTCTTGTTGTAAAAGTTTTATCTACTTTCTAAGGGCACATGCACAATGTGTATCTTTTGTGATCCAGACTAAAACTAGGTATTGACTAAGGATCTGATTTAAAACCTGTTGAAGTCAATGGAAATCTGTCCATTGGGATTTGTATCACACCCAAAAGTAATACATTTTGCGGGGCTGAAAGAATGTTCAGCTTTAAACAAAGATTAATTTAAACAATTTTGACACATTCGTTGTTCATTCCATATTTTTATTGCTACTTCATCCCATGCAGTGGTCAGACACGTTAGTGTGAATTGCCTGTGAATTCCACTTGCATCTCTTGAGAAACGTTGAATGTCCTCAACTCTCATTGACTTCGGTGGAAAATGTGAACGCACAAAACTTTATGGGATCAAGCTCCTGCTCTGAAGGGCCACGCAAGTATCACACACTATGGGCATATCCTGTTAGGTGCTGAGAACCTTTGCAACTGAGTCATTGCAACTGATGCTCAGCAGCTCAAACTCTGGCTATATGCTGTTTTAAAGCACTAGATACATTTAGAGTGCCAGTTAATTGTGAAGTGATTTTTTTAAAACAAAATTTACAGTACCTATTACTTTCACATGCTTTTTATCCCCACCCCACTGCCAGATAAATCACTAACACGGAATTACCCATAGAGATGATCACTCAGAACCAAGCTAATGCTGACCTAGAACATCCCTAACAGGTTTTTGTCCAACTTTTTCTTAACCCCCTAGTGATGGGAATTCCACAACATCTGGACAGTTATTATGGAATGCCTAGGGAACACAAAGATTGGGGGACTCATTGTGTTAACCACTATACAAACACAGAGTAGCAGACACTCCCTACCCTAAAGAGTCAGAAAGGGATATAACATACCTCTACCAATATAAGATGGAGCAGATAAGATCCTCAATCTTGCAGATATTCAACATGGGCATAACTTTACTCATGCAAGTAGTCTCAACTCATTGAATCTGTGGGATTTATCTTGCTACTGTTGAAGTCAATGACAAAACTTCCTTTCATTTGAATGCAGGATCAGGCCCTATGAGATTAAGTGCTTGAGTAAAAACCGACAAAGATTCCTGTGGCACCTTATAGACTAATAGAAATATTGGAGCATAAGCTTTTGTGGGTGAATACCCACTTCGTCAGAGGCATGGTATGACATGCTCTGACAAAGTGGGCATTCACTCACAAAAGCTTATGCTCCAATACTTCTGTTAGTCTGAGGTGCCACAGGAATCTTAGTCTGGATCTGTAAGAAGTGACAAACACAGCTGCTCCTGATACTTGCCTGAGTAAAGTTATTCATTCCCCATGTTCTCAAAATTGAGCTTTACAATAATTGGTGAGATTCTCGTATACTTGTTAATACTGGAAATTTTTAAACTGGGACCTTTTGAGAGACAAATCAAGGACAAACCTTTTAACTGTGGAGAAATACACTGCAGTTAGGAGAGGTTTTTGGAGACAGAATTGTAAAATGTGAATAAGGACAGTTTAAAAGAATTTTAGTAAGCATGCAGAGCTATGTCACTAGAATTAACTTATAAATAGATTAAAGCAAAGCAATCTACCACATACTTCTGAATGGATAATCCAAAAATGTGCATAGCTTTTTCTTTGACCCACCTTATCACAGAAACATTTTTTTGCATCCTATAGACATTTAAGAGTTCTTGGAGTGCAGAAGTCTCGTGCATTGAAAGCATGATAGTTGCTTTGTTTCTTCTTCTTTTCACATGTAGGGTCATTCAGCCTATCATTATGATTACAAATTCTTCTTAGTTCTTTGAAAAGGACAGGAGCTGAGGGCTATGCCAAAAATAATGAATGTCAAATGTCTCCTGTAGCTAAAATAATGCTTGGTTCCTCTGCAATTCAGAACTCCAGCTTGGCAGAAGTCATCCGGTTCGTAAACCTTTCCTTACTTTGAAAATCCATATCCTATCATGAAGATTTCTTTTAACTTTGCTCACAATTTATGGATAATACAGATTTGATATTCTTGTAACTGCTAACATTAATTTGTCATAGGTTTAGGGTTTTATCATACCAGACATTTTCTCCTTGTTAATAAAAGGAGCTATCCAAACACAATGCTGCACCTTTAATTTGTACTTTAAGAATTAGGAAAGACTCAAAAATCAAATAATCAGGTAGATAAAATGAGGGAATTCTAGTGCACATTTGCCAGGTAATGGGCACAAAATATCAGTTCAGGCAGAATTCCCGTTCAACATATTTTACCATGGAATACAGTCTTGTGATCTATAATAAATTCTCCTATTTGACACATATACACTACCAACAGTTCCAGCGTGAACCTTAGGAGACATTGGTTCTTGATTCCTGAAGCCCTCTCAGGGTGTAATCCTGAACTTGTTCCAAATTCCATCTTCTGAGGAATTCCCTTATTACCTTTAAAAATGTGGGACAAATCCTGTTTGTTACACAGAGTGAGAACTACTTACATGAGTATGTTCTGGATTACTGTCTCCAGGGGTGGCTCCAGGCACCAGCACGCCAAGCTCGTGCTTGGGGTGGCAAGCCACGGGGGGCGCTCTGCTGGTTGCCACGAGGGAGGCAGGCAGGTTGCCTTCGGCGGCATGCCTGCAGAGGGTTCGCTGGTCCTGCAGCTTTGGCAGACCTCCCGCAGGCATGCCACCGAATCCGCGGGACCGAAGGCAGCCTGCCTGCCATGCTTGGGGCATCAAAATACCTAGAGCTGCCCCTGACTGTCTTCTGGGGTGACCACCTGCCCTATATATTAAGGAATGTTCCTTATATAGTGCCTATTTCTCTGCAAATCATACCTGTTAAGTTGCTACCAGGAAGCAATCAGTTAGGTAATGTGTTTAGGCAATATGTATTCAAAGGTTTGTGTACTGCAATACAAATTAATTACATTGGGCTATGGTTGTGGGACAGTGCCTGCAAAGGGAAAAGTAAAAAGGGGTTTGCTTTATAGCTTTCCTAGATTTGTTGTCCTTTTTAACATGATACAAGAACAAGAGTACATTCAGTCAAGCTGAAGGACATTACATTTTAAAAAAGATAAAAGGAAATGCACAGTTAGCCTGTGGGGCTCAATGCCACAGGATATAATTGAGACCAAGAGCTTAGCAGGTTTCAGAAAGGATTTGAGCTTTATATGGATAATGAGAACATCTAGCATTGCAATGGTAAGGATTAAAACACTAAACCAGGGGTCGGCAACCTGCAGCACTCATGCCAAAGGGGTCCTGGCCGCCAGCTCCACTCAGCTGGCCCGCTGCTGGCCTGGATGGATGGAACCCTGGAGGGAACCCCAGGCCAGCAGCAGGTTGAGCAAGGCCAGCGGACAGATCCAGCCTGGCAGGGGCCAGCAGATGGAACCCCAGACCGGCAACAGGCTGAGCAGCTCTGTTCGCTGCGGGTCTGGGGTTCCGTCTGCCGCCCACTCTGCCAGTCTGGGGTTCTGTCTGCTAGCCCCGCTCAGCCCACTGCCAGTCTGGGGTTCTGTCTGCCGGCCCCTGTACATGTAAAATTTATTACTGGATGCGAAACCTTAAATTAATGAAGACTTGGCACATCACTTCTCAAAGGTTGCCAACCCTGCATTAAACAAAGGAATAATAATTAATAAAGCTTGTCAGAGTTATGTCCTTATGATCTGATGCATAAGTCAATTTGTAATTGGGAGGTTAGGAAGAAACTTTTCCTGTAGGAAGTAGCATAACTACTTACTGCAGGGCTCCTTGTACTTTTTCTGAAGCCCCTGGTAGTGGCAGAAACAGGATACTGGATTATGTGGACAACCATTCTGGGTAAGACATTTTCTACGATTCTGTGTTCCTATATTCTTGAAATATCAGTATTCTACCACTTACAGTTCACTTATGATCTTCCCTAGTTGGTTCTTATTGTAGCCACTCCCCAGGTAGCTCCTGCTCAGCCCCTTTGCAGCTATGTCCTCTTGTCCCACTACCACCAGCAGGTCATTTTCTACACCTTCCTTTTTCCCATGCACAAGCAGGACAGCCTGCACCATGTCTACCTCCCAGATAAGTAGAAAAGGGCTCTTCTATAAATTTTAACTAAATCTGAGGCAGTTATTATCTGGGTCACCAAGATGGGATAATTTGGAAGGGGGAATTTCAAAAGGGGTGAGATTTTTAAATGTCCCATTGAAACATATATATTAAAGCAAGAAAGAGCAAGCAGGGTTGAGCTGAAACATATAAGGGAGGTGGAGAGGTGGACTGAAGTATGCAGGGAAGTGGAGAATCAAAGGCAGACCAGAGTTTTTAAGGCAAGAAGAGGTTGCAGTTGATCTTCATCTTTACTCTTCTTGCCCTTGCTGCTAGGGCCCTGCACTGTGCTGCCGCACTCTACTTATCCATTCTTCTTTTTGTGTCACCATTCCTCTCCACTTCTCCTCTGCTCAGTCAGTGTCTCCAGCCTCAGCACTCTGAACTAGCTCCTCAGCTGGTGTAAATCAGCATAGCTCCACTGCTTTCAATGGAGCTATGCCAATTTGTACCAGCTAAAGATCCAACCAACTGTGTTTTCACCTCTCCAACAACCACTCTTACTACTTCAGCAATGTCTGCACATGGAAAATCAATGCTGAACTGCTCTGGCAGGCCACCACCCTCTCAACTTTCAAATTCTGAGTCCTGACAACCTGTTTGTGCCATTCCATAAACAGGAAATTAACCGATTAGTAGAGCTCTCTGAAAAATCGGAATTCCATTCCATGGGAAAGTCCATCTTGTCAACATTTTTTTCATCCCAAATCTAGACTAACGGTTGAAATATAGAAATTTGCCATTGAACAAAAAGTTCTAAGCTGATATTTTTCAGAACTGATGAATTTTTTTCATAAACTATTTTCATCAAAATGAAGGATTTTAATATTCTTGAATGGAAATGTTTCATTTTCATTTGTTGAACTGAGCTAAAACATTTTGTTTTGAGTCAGTTCAGTATTAAACCACATCTTCCTAGTGCCTTATGAAAGTGTCTGATGACCTAATTGTCCCCTTTGGGCTGGGCTCCCTAACTACATCTCTCATGATGCAGCTGCAGTTATGTGACTCCTGTGTTCCATTCTGCAACTTGGTCTGTAGGGGGACCAAGTTGCATCATGAGAGGTGCAGTCTGGGCAGCAAGCCTGGCCCATAGGAGAGAAAGGGTGCTTGAGACACCTGAATTACAATTCCCAGAAGGTAGTGCAGCCACATAGGGAAATGAGGTTTAATGATGAACTGAATCCATACAGAAGTTTTGGGTCAGTCAACAAACTAAAATAGTTTGATTTGGGCCAAGATGACCTGAAATTAAATGTTATGTCATGTTATGTTTGATCACCAGGCCTCACATCACATTGTCCCCTAGAGCAAGCCCACAATAACACATAAAATTTGCATTTAGTACAATAGACCCTAGAGTTACTTAAATTTAATTCAATAAGGTTTTTCAGGAATATTGCAGGAAATTGCCATACACGTCATTCCCAGTAAAGTGAAAAAGGAGGGACATATCAGCTCAGAAAGAGGTGTAAAAAGAAAAGCAATGAGTGGTTTGTTCCTGCAATCCCCACATGACATATGTCATGACAGAAAATTTAAAAATTTCGACATAATTATGGACAATTTCAATATTGCAGAAATTGGATTTTCCAGTGGAAAAAATCATTTTGTGGAAAATTCCCAATCAGCTCTACCAATTTGTAATGACAGATTTGAGGAGAAATTGGGAATAAAGGATTTGGGCCAGATTCTCTGCTGTATCTAGCTTCTGCTACTTAGAGCTTCTGATTATCTGTCCCAGACTTGGCTCCAGTGCAATTTAAATAAACCTGGTGATAGCTGCAGCCTTTGCCAGCTATCTGTGGTCCCCTCAGGACCAAATTTTATGTGTTATTGTGGGCTTGCTCTAGGGGACAATGTGATGTGAGGCCTGGTGATCAAAGGACTGTACTGAACAAAGTCCCAAACAAAAATGGACTTTTGGGACCATATGTGCAAAATAAACTTCCTGGGAAATACATAAGGAGTGGTTAATGCAAATTCTCCACCTCTTGCTGTGCAAAAACCCTGCTCTGAGAAGAGTGTCTTTGTTTGCTGATATCCTGTTCCTGGGAGACTGGAGATCAAAGACCAGAGTCTGTATAAAGTAACAGATAAATTGCCCAGCTGATTGTTCTGGTTCAGTATCTGAGACTGTTATGTGAGTTTTGAAGGACTGACATCTACCAAGACTGGAGTTGGGTGACCCCTGTGTAAGCTTTTCAGCGTCCACGTATATTCTTTTATTGTTTTTAACATGCTTTTGTAGTGCTTTCACCTTAAAATTAAATGTGCTTGCTTAGAAAAAGCTCTGTGGCAATGTATAACTGTGGGCCATTATACTATTCATGGCCTCTGTAGAGAGAAAGCAAAGTACAGGCACTGACCTGCTTAGGCAGTCTGGCTCACTGGGAATATCACGATGTAGGCAGGGAGATGTAGGCAGGGAACTGTGCAATCTGGAAAACCCTGGTCAGGAAGGAGAGGGATGCAGGTCTGTATCCAAGAGAAATAATGCCGAGGAACTAGGAGCCTAGAGTGGATGCCCTCGAGGGAAGGGAAATACACACGGGTCTTTAGGGAAGGAGGCATAGGAGGAAGCTTAATTTACTCTGTCTGCTGGAAACTTCCCCATGATGGGGCTATCCCCAGGAAAGGACTTCAGAGATTGCTTCTCCCCTTGAACTGTCTGAGCAATGCAAAGGAGCACAGTTGGGCCAAAAATCTGGCCGTGAGTGTGAGATACATATGTAAACAATAATAAAAAAACTTAGCGTTATAAAAAAACCCACTATTATGAAAATTTAGCCAATCACCACCTTAGCCCCATTTCCCTCTTCTAATTTTTTTCTTTTAAATTATGAGCTCTCTGGCGAAAGACCTGGCCTCCTGGTATATCTGTTATAGTGTCCTATTGGGGATTATATTGTAAACAATATCATCTGCAATATAAAATGAACAAAAGCTCCTCAATTTAAAAAAGAGATTTTTGTGAATATGAAAGTTAATAAATAAATCCACATGTTCATACTGAAACTTAACAGAAGTCATTCTGTTTTTACCACTGAGTTGTATGAGAATGAATTTATTCTTATTCTTTTCCTCATATTCACTTTAAAATGAATCTTTCCATAAAATAACCTTTCTCTGGAATTAGTGTAGAGTCACCTCGTCACAGATCTATTGATGCTTTAACATATGTTTCTTATATGATACTATTGTTGTTTTTAGATACATATTTCTAAATATACATGTAATTAATCTGTGCATAGCTTGCACATTTGGTACAATTTATTCTTTCTAGCTGAAATAAAATAATCCAGAAAATGTTGGGGGGATGTCACAAAACTACAACTTTTCCTAAATTTGGAGAGAGATGTATTGATACATGACTTTCTGTTTTTCTAACTAGATACATAACTTTATTTTATCTGTGTTTCATTCTTCAAAATAAAAAATATACATATAATCACCCATGTTTTCAGACCCTCTCCCATGGTCAGTTATATTTTTTCTGATGCTATTTAAATATAGTTTACTTCCTTTCCTCCTCCTCCTTTTCCAGGGTCATTTCTCTTTTTCTCATGCACAAACATACACTCCCACAGAAAATTTCTCCCACTATATGAAAGTAAAACAATGCTTTTACTTATACTCATAAGGCCAGTAATCAAGATATCAAATGAAAGAGTAGGAGAAAGAGCCTTGAACTTGAACTTAGTCTGGCAATAATGTTTCAATTTAAACTGAAATAAACTACTTAGGTAAAGTATCAAAAGCTGAAGAAACCACTTTGACAGCTCATTGTAGCAGAGAAGGTTGGGCTTGGCTGTTTTGTTGTCATTAATAATGTAAGAAGTTTGATCTAAACTCCAGAGAGTTAGTCTGAAGCAAAGAGCTGCCTGCAGCTGAAGGATGGATTAAAATGAGGCTAAAGAAATACACAGGAATTTCTGAGGACTGTAAAATGAGTTAATGGCCTAATCCTGCACAGTGTCTATTTGAAGAACTCCTGATGAAATCCTATGACTTTTTTTCACTTGATGTTACCAGGAAGGTCACAGCAAACTTTCTACTTTCAGTAAGTGAAATAGGCTGTAAATGAGTGAACAGAAGGGGGGTTGGGAAGAAGCAACTTCAGTGTGGATTTGCATGTGTATAGGGCTTGCAGGCTTGGGTCTTGTTTTTAACTCAAGACTGTACAGCCTTTCTGGAACAGAAGGAAATAATATTTTAAAAAGCCTTTTCCTTATGAAGCAAACACAAATAATTTTGTTTTCTGTCAAGAAAATGAAAAGTTTTTTGGTTATATGAACTGTAATGCAGAGAAATTAATCATAACATGCTTCACCATAGGTTCTCCTTCGCCCAAGGGCGCTTCTCTGCAGTACAAATACTTTTGGTTCCTCTCACCCATGGAGCTTGCCTGTTTAAAAGTAGGAAGTCTCTCTGGTATGAGGCTGCTTCTAAGAAGCAGTCTGTCATTTCACAAATCTCAATGCCCCAAGCTGAATTTTTAAAAAATTTAAGAGCAAAAGCCCCCTTTCCATTCTTAAATGTGTATTTTTTTTATTCCAGTCCACAGGCTAGACCTGGAATCAAAGATCCATATTCTGATCTAAGTTGAAATGAAATTAGTTGAGTTACTCCAGGTTTACATTCCTACAACTGAAGGCAGATTTTGACCCAGTAATTATTTTTCTATTTAGGTCTGTACAGGGGACGGGGAGAAAATTCTTAAGTAATAACAGAAATCCAGTACTCAATGGGGGGTGAAGTGTACAAATGTATGGATAGAAGTTGGAATGAACAGGTAGATAGCAAGGAATAGCACAGCATGGAAGGCAGAAACTCTGGTCTTCTGCCCTATTGCAGAGTTTTGCTTTCTTTTTCTCATTTTGATCTTCCACAGCAAGTCTGCATAAGTTGGTCTGCTCTGAAGCCATATTCATATCCTGCTGGGACTTGTTCTGCATAGAAGGCTGTGGCTATTTCGGCTCAAGATTGAAGCATGATATTTCCATGTTCATAAATAGTCTTGGCTGACTTTTTTTCTGATGTTCTTCATATATTAAAAATAGTAACAGGGACATTGCAATTAGGGATCAGTGAATGAGTTTAGAGAACGTAAGAATGAACCTGGACCTTTGCTCAAATCTAAAATGAATCAAAACTAAACCTTCCTTAAAGTTTAAGAACTTGTATTATTTCTCTCAGCCCGTTTTTTAAAAATATTCTTGAAACCTTGTATTTCTAAGGGCTGGCAAGAAATGAAAATGTGGAACAGCATGAAAGAAGCTTTTCTTATGGTACTCTCCAGCCTGACTAAAGGTAAAAGTTACTGGGAGTCTCATTAAAATTCTATTGTCGGATTTGGAGGTCCAAGAGTTTAGCATATTTCAGATGGAGCAAACAAAGCACAGAAACTAGAAATGGGCCTGTCATAGTATTCTTTCCTCAATCTGAACCTTAGAGTCCAAACACTGTTTGTTAACCCTTTATGGGTGAAAGAGACATTAACCCTTAGCTATCTGTTTATGACAGGGCCAAAACCCAAAATCACAGCTCTGAATATCTCCCAATTTTGGATTCATGCCCAAATCTGAACTTGCTGGTTGATCCTTTACTCCATAATGGGCTATAGCAAAAGCCTGGATCAAAACAAACTTAGACTTTGGGACAGTTAAGATCTAGTTGAATTTGAAATCTGTGGCTAGGAAAAATGTGTTCTTATCCAAACTGAACTGGACTGCTGTCTCCTTTGTGGTGGCTATGTCGCTAATTACACTTCCTGTGATAAAAATATCATCTCATGGTTCCCTGTTTAGTAATCTGTGATCATATTCTACTAGACTGAATACAGGAATATGTTGCATTGTAATGACTCAATGACCGTATAATTGACGTATTTGGGGGTACATTTTCAGCATGCTGGGCTGAATTTTTCTCTAATTTACACTGATGTAAATCAGAGTAACTTTGCTGAAATCAACAGAATTACACATGTGTAAAATACATATGAGTCTGTTATGTAGAATGAGGCGGAGACCTTCAATAAAATTCCTATATGTACTTAATATTCCAGCCACAGTGAGGAAAAAATTGCCCTCTACTGGTTTGCCTTCTTTCTACACATTATTTAAAAAATATTTTTGCATTTTAATAGCACTTCATTTTGTCCTTTAGTCAACAATTTAGCAATAGTTAAACTCTTAAGTATTTTTATAAAGATGACCTGTCTGGTTTTTAGAACACAAGTATATGCTTTATTGTGAGAAGCTCACTTTAGATAATAGACTTGTTTTGAAAATTTTAAACATATGTTATTAAAGAGAGACTTACTGGATCAGTCGATTATAATTTTCCTTTCCTTCTGAGTCAGAATTGAACCAATACTAGTATAGGGTTAGGGGGCAATTGTGCTTGTGAAGATGCTGTCTCTCTAAATGAAACATAAAACTAATAACCTGAACACTTCTGGCATTTTCCCATTATACTTTTTTAAAAAAATGAGAGCACGTGTGATAGGATCCTGACCAAATTCTAATTTGGGTAGTGCATACTGGCTACATAAATTTCCCAGCTGCTTTAATTGGATACAGTATTTTCACTTAGTGTCATCAAATTGTGTAGTGCTAGTAGTGCTGTTATGACTTCTGTATGCAAACCCAGAAGTGACTGCGTGAAATTAATGGGGTTTTTTAGGCCTGCCAAGTGATTAAAAAAATTAATGGTGATTAATTGTGCTGTTAAACAATAATAGGATACTATTTATATAGATATTTTGGATGTTTTCCACATTTCAAATATCTTGATTTCAATTAAATCACAGAATACAAAGTGTACAGTGCTCACTTTATATTTTTTATTGTAAATATTTGCACTGTAAAAGTAAAATAGTATTTTTAATTCACTTAATACAAGTACTGTAGTGCAATCTCTTTATCATCAAAGATGAACTTACAAATATAGAATTATGTACAAAAAATAACTGCATTAAAAAATAAAAAATAAAACAATGTAAAACTTTAGAGTCTGCAGGTCCACTCAGTCCTACTTCTTGTTCAGCCAATCGCTCAGACAAACAAGTTTGTTTGTTACATTTGCAGGAGATAATGCTGCCTACTTCCTGTTAACAATGTCACCTGAAAAATGAGAACTGCCATTTGCATGGCACAGTTGTAGCTGGCATTTCAAGATATCACATGCCACGTGCACTAAAGATTCATATGTCCCTTCATGCTTCAACCACCATTCCTGAGGACATGCATCCATGCTGCTGATGGGTTTCCCTCAATAATGATCCAAAGCAGTGTGGACCGACACATGTTCATTTTCATCATTTGAGTCAGATGCTACCAGCAGAAGGTTGATTTTCTTTTTTGGTGGTTTGGGTTCTGTAGTTTCTGCATCAGAGTGTTGCTCTTTTAAAAAGCAAAAATGAGTCCTGTGGCACCTTAAAGACTAACGGATGTATTGGAGCATAAGCTTTCATGGGTGAATACCCACTTCATCAGATGCATGTAATAGAAATTTCCAGAGGCAGGTATAGATATGCAGGCAAGAATCAGTTCTGAGATAATGAAGTTAGTTCAATCAGGGAGGGTGAAGCCGTCTTCTAGAAGCTGAGGAGTGAACACCAAGGGAGAAGAAACAGGTTTGTAGTTGGCTAGCCATTCATAGTCTTTCTTTAATCGTGATCTGATGGTGTCAAATCTGCAGTTTCTCTTTGAAGTATGGTCCTGAAGTTAGTAAAACCTATTGAAAATGAAAATGACTTTCTTTCATTTTATTTCAATAGTGAAAATAGCAAATGGGAGTTTGAGAGGGAGATCCCCCGCTGAAGGAGGAGCAAGCACTAATTCATGAGGTGAGTGAGTGAGCTTCATTATCTGCTTGGTTTTTCTGTTGGCCTTCTTAAAGTTTACAGTGTGGTTGTTGGGAATTGTGTGTATGGGGACTATGTGGGAATGGGAGCCAGAGGCCTATTAGTTAGTAACTGAGTGGGCACTAGCAAGGCTCTAGCCTCCTGTCCATTGATCCTTCACGCTTCCCCTGTGTGTTAATGAGGGGCAGGACTGACTTAGAAGAGAAGGGCTTAAAAGTCAGATGCTAAATGACATCTACACAGGGATAAAAGACCTGTGTTATGGTCGTAGCTGGCCTGGGTCAGCTGACTTGGGTTCATGGGGCTCAGACTCTGGGGCTAAAAAACTGCCATATAGACATTTGGCCGCAGGGGCAGTCCAAGCTCTGGGACTCTCTATCTGGGACCTTGAGCTCCAGCCACAACCTGAGTGTCTACACAGTGATTTTTTTCAGCCCTGGAGCCTGATCTCCATGAGCCCAAGTCAGCTCACCTGGACCAGCTGTTTTTTTTATCCCTATGTAGATGAGAGCAGAGTCATCTGTTGTGGTTAGTGTGCAGAGGATCATCCAGCCTTTTGACTAATATCCCATACTGCTCATCCATGTGTGACCCTGAGCAGACGAGAAGTGACTACAGTGATCTGGGAGTGAGGGTGAATGAGCTGGGGCCCATTACACAGTGAGAAGGGAAAGACAATAATAGAAAACCCAACAGTGCCTGAAGTGTTAGATGCCCTTTTGTATCAGTTTTCATCAAAAAAGGAATTGGATGACTAACATAGTGAACATCGGTGTAAATGGAGCATGGTCTGAGGCTAAAATAGGGAAGGTTTCAAGTTTAAGAATTACCTGGACAAGTTAGATGCCTTCAAGTTGGTAGGGCCTGATGAAATACATCGTGGAATGGGGATAACATACACCCTACAATACTTGAGGAGCTATCTGAAGAGGTCTCTAAGCCATTAGCAGTTTTTGTTGACAAGTCATGGAGTACAGGGGAGATCCAAGAGGACTGGATAAGGGCGAATATAATAGCTCTTGATGAAAATGGAAATAAGGACAAACCAAGGAATTATAGACCAGTCTTCTTAACTTTGGTACCCGGAAAGATAATAGAGAAAATAATCAAACAAACAATTTGTAAGCTCCTAGAAGAAAATAAGATGTGAAGTAACAATCAACATGGATTTGTCAAGAACAAATCATGTCAAATGAACTTAATATCCTCCTTTGACAGGGTAACACACAGCAAGGATAGTAGGGAAGCCATAGATATGATATAGCTTGACTTTAAGGCTTTGGATACTGTCCCACGTGACCTTTTTGTAAACAAACTAGAGAAATGTAACCTAGATGAACCTACTATAAGGTGGATGCACAAGTTGTTGTCAAAGTGTACTAAAAGTAGTTATCAATGTTTCACAATAAAGCTGAAAGGGCATATTGAGTGCTATCCCACAGGGATCTGATTCTATTAAGCAACTTCATAAATGATTTGGATAATGACAGAGAGAGTATACTTATAAAGTTTGCAGATGGCACCAAGCTAAGAGGGGATACAAGCGCTTCTGAGGGTAGGATTAGAATTCGATGTGAACTTGATAAACTGGAGAAATGCTCTGAAATAAACAGGATGAGTTTCAGTAAGGACAAATGCAACTTACTACACTTAGAAAGGAATAATCAATTACACAAATGCAAAATGGGAAATGGCTGCCTAGGAAGGAGTACTGCAGAAAAAGATCTGAGGATTATAGGGGATCTAAATATGAGTCAACAATTTAATACTGTTGTAATAAAATGAACATCATTCTGTGATATATTAGCAGGAGTGTTGTAAGCAACACATCAGAAGTTATTCTTCCACTCCACTGCTCACTGATAAGACCTCAGCAGGAGTACTGTGTCCAGTTCTGGGCACCACAGTTTGGGAAAGATGGAAAAAGTTCAGAGGAGAGCAACAAAAATGATTAAAGGCCTTGATCTTTAAAGAAAACATGACCTTCAAGGAAATATTTAAAAAAATGGATTTGTTTAGTCTGGAGAAGAGGAGAAGACTGAGGCGGGGTGTGCGGTGGCAGAACTTAACAATCTTCAAATACAAAAAAGGTTGTCAGAAAGAGGAGGGTGATAAATTATTCTCCTTATCCATGGAGGACAGGACAAGAAGTAATGCGCTTAAATTGCAGCAAGGGAGATTTAGGTTAGACATTAAGTAGGAGTTCCTAACTATGAGGGTAGTTAAGCACTGGAACAAATTACCTAGGGAGCTTGTGGAATCTCTCTCACAAGAGGTTTTTACTAACAGTTTAAACAAAACCTGTATTTCCATGATTCTATTTCATAATTAAGTTTCCATACCTTGCCATCTTATCTATTCCTAAAATGGGGCAGTGAAATACCAGATTGTGTTCTTCATTTAATTGTCTTTAGTAGCACAGTCCTGAGTAAAATCCATACTCTGTGCAAAAAAAGTCACTGGACAGAGTTTATGCTTATTGATTTATGTTTACTCTGTAGGGATCATAGTTGTATTTTATTGGCCTGAAGAAACAATATACTCTGTGTGCAGGAGACCAGATGTTTAGGAAATTCAGTCAAGAATTAGGCTGGAGCTGTAAGTTGTACTGTGCAGGTAGCAGTAGTGGAAGGAGAAATGGTGGTTTGCAATGAACTTTGTAAAACTGTTCAGGAAAACATAAGGGTGAATGTCTGTTTAATGTCTGTTTAAATACAAGTGGAAGAGTGCATGTTATTTATGTTATTGGTATCTACTCCAGAAAAAGGTGGCCCTGAAGAAGAGGTCAGGTAGATCTTGCAGAACCTACCAGATATAGCTGTGGCAGAGAAATTACTGCTCATTCTGGGAGATTTCAACACTCATATGGGCTCAAGTTGATCAGACTATGAACAGATGCTGGGATAGAATGCACTTTGGTATGGCATAACACAGAGTGTACTGCACTGCTTCACATGTGTTAAAGCAATTAGGGTGAGAGATTGCCAACACTCAGTTTGAGAAAACAGAAACTCATCTTTACACATATTGAAGTGGCACAGTAAGCATGCAAATAGATTTCTTACTAACCCACATGTACCAGAAGAAGATGCTTAAAGATTTTAAGATTACCCCAAGTGAAATGGTCATACCCCAACACCAGCCATTGGTGGTAACAGTCAGAGGTGACAAATGGACCTGAAGTGAACTCTGCTCCAATGAGACACTCATCTAGGTGAGGAGACTGTGTGGCGTCTCTGCAGGCAAGTTTAGGGAGAAAGTCGCAAGGTGTGAGCCAAGAGACACACAAATTGGAATAGCAGAAGAGGAGTGGTGTATTTTCAAGAATGTATTGATCCCAGAAGCTGAGGCACTAGGTGACTGTGCTACACTGGTTAGACCATAAGCTCATGAAGAATGGTGGTGTAGTGAGGAGATGCAGAAAATAGTAGGAATTGAGAGAAGGCAGGAAAGTGATAGAAAATAAATCTTGAGAAGAGAAGCAAGCCATCGTTAGATAAGCTGTACAATGAGTTGAACAAATGCTCTCAATTTGTCAAAAAGAAAAGATCCAACTACTTCATGGGAACAGAAGGATGTACAGGACACACCTGTGCATGGCAGTTTGGCCCAACCTTTAAGAAAATCAAGCTTGCCTGCAAAAAGTTCTCCAACAGTCCAAGGAAGACAGATGATCCTTTTAGGGATTCAATATTCAGAAAAAAACAAAACATTCTGCAAGGGACAAGTGAACAACAGGATGATGTCCTGTCTTCCCAGAGCCAAGGCACAAGAATATCACTCTAAGACTGGATAGACTTCTGAAGTTGATGGCAAGGATCCATTGGTGGGGATTCATATTGGAACTGACACTGCATTATGGAATATCTTGCAGATAATAGGTTACTGCAGAGAACTTAGAAGTGTTCCAAAGAAGACTGTCCAAGTGATCTTCTCTAAGGTTCTTACTGTCCCATGTGAGAAGGGTGACAGAAGGCAGAAGATTCTGAAAGTGAATCACTGACACTGAGGGTATAGGGTTTGGGTCCACTTTCTATGGGGAAAGGCAGCTGTATAGTTTGGATGGCCTTCACCTCAGTAGACGGAGAAACAATTTCCTTGGGAAAAGGTTGTCTAGAGTAGGCAGGAAGGCATTAAATTAATAATGAAATTGGGTTAAAAGAGAGAAGATATGTGCACTCAGTATGAAGTCAAGACATCAACAAAAAAGTTAATCCAGGAACCAAAAGCCGTGAAGAGACAAAATTATTTAATTGCCTATCCCCCAATGCTAGCAGCCTGGGTAACAAACAAGAGGAACAGGAATTGCTTATTTAAGAGCATAAATTCAATCTAATTGGTATTACTGAAACCTGGTGGGATGACTCGCATGACTGGAATGTTAAAATCAGTGTTATAATCTATTTAGGAAGCATAGAGTGGGCAAAAAAGAAGGGGAAGTGGCACTGTCAAAAATGTCATTACCTGTTTCCAGATCACTTGTAACTTGGAAGAAAATGATCTTGAATCCCTATGGATCAATATAATAAAAGATAAAGCAAAAGATCGAGTATTAGTTGGTGTCTGCTACAGACCAACATTTCACACTAAGGAACCAGATGACTGGCCACTTAAACACTTATCTATAATGTGTAGGAAAAAAGCTGTGTGATCATAGGGACCTTCAATCTGAGTGACACATGTTGGAGGTCTCATGCCGCCAATACTAGAACATCCTTGGAATTTCTAAATATTGTAGATGAATTTCCTAAGTCAAACAGTGTTGCAGCCAACACTGGGGAATTCTATATTAGACTTCATCCTGACAGATCCAAAGGAACTGATCACAGAACTAAAAATTAATGGTAGCTTAAGTACAGTGATAAGGACTTAATCCCATTTATAATGTGTAAACAAAATAAAGTCCAGACCAGTAATTATATACTTAGTGCTTTAATAGGTCCAGTTTTACCCAGCTAAAAAAAATTGAGTCAAATCAGTTGAGAGGAGAATTTAATCAGAAAAGTGTGAATGATAACTGGGAATTGTTTAAGAAAACTTTACTAGATGCTCAAAAAGCCACAACTAAGGGAGGCGGCCTTATCAGTTAAAAATAAAATAAAATAAAAAAAACCTTGTATGGACCCAATTTACCACATTGTGAGTCACCAGGAAGTTCTTCCACCTTCTTTGCCTTCTCTGATAGTCTGGTCCCTTGGGCATATTCTTCAGTTTCTGATTTGGTGATTTGCCAGTTTGGATTCATGTTCACTTAGATCTTTTATACATTTCCATGTTACAGATTACTTAATCTTAATCCAACTGGCTTTTAGCACATTAACCCTTTTGATTTTAGATAACTCTTACATTATGCATGCACAAACTTCAGTTACCCAATTTCTGTATTTTTTCTGATGGGTTTTCAATGTCTGGATCAGGTTTTTGTGTCACCCTGCTCTTAGTCTTTCCAGAAAAAGGTTCTTTTTTTTTTTAAATATATCAGTACATGTGTTTTATGTACATCTTCCAACACAATGTGTTACCTTTGTTCTGTCATGAATAATATTTTAAGGAGATTAGCAATTCTATGTAAAAAAGAATTGGAGAACCCACACTTATGCCAGCAAGGACTTGGCCTAAGTGTTACCTCATCTGTACTCATTCACTATACGTAATTACAAATTATTTAAAATATAGCTATCAGTATAAGCTTCTAATTTTACCATTAACAAGTCATTTTATATTTCAATATTATGAATCAGTTAGTACATGTTGTTCTTTGCTACCCTTAATCAATTAGAAAAGGGGAGGACAATTATGGAAAACATGATTTTTTTAATGTTGACATTTCTTATCTTTAAACATGGGATTTTTCATTCAAAGTCCAGTTTTATTTGTGAACCATTACAAATAAACTTTGTTAGAAATTTTCCTGTGAATGCATTGTGGGGAGTGTCTTAATGTTAGGGCCTGTAGAGTGGCCTCCCTCTGGATGGGGGAGCAAAGGGCCACTACATTCCCCCTAGTGGGTGGAGCCAAACCCATCCTGCCCACCCTTGCTGAAAGTACCAAGGTGGGACAGGAAGTAGTGAGAGAGGGCTCAGCAGCTTAGTGGAGCAGGAGCCAGGGAAGGAGACATACACTACCACTCTGCTGCTGTACCTTGGAGCTGAACCTGCAGCACCCTGCACCTGAAGCCGACTGGGTCTGAAGAGCAGTTGCCGGGACTGCCAGCCTCTGTGTATCCAGAGGAGCCAGAGGACCTCCGGATTATAGATATACCAAACCCTGGAGAGGTAGAAAGTAGCCCAGGGGCAGCCGAGCACTGTCTAGCAACACTGCTGACTGACTGTAGGTCAGTGTGTTGTGGCTGGATCCCTGCTGTCCTAGTGGCGGATCACTCCACCACTGTTGGAGCCGTGGGCTGGGATACAGTGAAGTCGGGAGGGCCTGTGTCATCCTACCCTCTGCCATCCCATCCCTGGGGCAACAGACTTCTCACCCTAGGCTGAGATGCCTGTGTGAATCTACCGTCCATCAAGCTTTAACACTAGACTCAGTTGGTTCTTACCCCAACTGGAGCCCCTAGACTGTGGTGGTGCTCCCCACAATCACCTGAGCCCCTAGATTGTGTGGAAGCTGACTGCCTTAGCCTGCAAGCTGAAGCTACAGCTTGCTGTCTGCTTGGCCTCGCCCAAAGAGCTAGAGCTACAGACTGTTAAATATTGCCAACCCCAAGTGAGGGGCTGCGATCTAAAGACTATTCAGCACTCTGCCATGCCCGAGGGTGAGGACAAAAGCACTAGACTATTATTGTTTGTTGCCTCTGTTAGACAGGCACAGAACTATAGACTACTTATGGCTCAGCCCGAGCCTGAGGGTTACCACCCAATATAGTGAGGTAGAGTGGCCTCCCTCCCCACTGGAGAAAGAGGGACCACTAGAGGGCCTTAATATTTAGTTGCTATTAATGGTACTTCAACATACTAAAATAAGACATTTTAAATGAGCCGGTCTGAGTAACTTGCATCCAAGAATATAAAAAGAGCTGGCTGATCGGCTTGCTAGACCATTAACACTGATTTCCTATAAGTCTTGGAAATTGGATAAACTCTAGAAGACTGGCAGAAAGCTAATGTTGTGCCAATAAATTTTAAAAGGTTAAACATCATGAACTGGGTAATTATAGGCCTGTTAGTCTGACATGGATTGCACACGGAATAATGAAGAGGCTGATATGGAACTCAATTAATGAAGAATCAAATGAGTGCAATATAATTAATGCCAATCAACATGGATTTATGGAAGTAGCTTCTGTCAAACTAATTTGATATTTTTTGATGAGATAACATGCATGATTGATAAAAGATAAGTCTATTGGTGTACTATACTTAGAATTCTGTAAGATGTTTCACTTGGTACCATATGACCCGTTGATTAAAAAGACTAGAATGATATAAAATTAATATGGTACACATTAAATGGATTAAAAGCTGGCTATCTGATAGACCGCAAAATGTAACTGTAAATGGGAAACCATCATAGAATGGGTGTGTTCCCGCAGGAATTGTTTTTAGGTCCTATGCTATTGAACACTTTTATTAACTATCAAGAAGAGAACCTAGAAATCATCTCTGATAAAGTTTGTAGAGGACACACAAATTGGGGGAGTGATAAATAATTAAGAGGCCAGATCACCCAAACAGAGCAATCTGGATCACTTGGTAAGCTGGGCACAAGCAAACAATATGTATTATAATACAGCTAAATGTAAACATATACATCTAGGAACAAAGAATGTAGGTGATACTTACAGGATGGGAGATTCTATCCTCGGAAGCAGTGACTCTGAAAAAGATTTTGCAGATGTGGTCCCCAGTCAGCTAAACAGCATCTCCCAGTGCAATGCTGTGGCCAAAAAGGCTAGTGCAATCCTGGGATGTATAAACAGGTCTAGTTCAGGCTTTATGCACCCCGTCATATTGACACCCTATATCTATTCATTTATTTTTTTTGTTTTAAGGAACATCAAGTATATCCATATGAAATATATGAATATGTAGCTAAATTACAGTAGATGGTCTCTGCTCTGCCATTCCAGACAGACCTCAACTAATAAATAAATACAATTATTTAAGGTAAATTATGAAATTCAGCCACCTCTGCTAAGGAATGTTTTCTGTTTATAATATAGGCTTTCTAATATTAGAAAAAATAAATTCATTTGGATTTATGAATTAGCAGTACTGTTTAGTTTAAGAGAATAATGATCCATTGTTTTGCTCTTGTGGGTTTTCACCCACTTCAGTGAGTCAAATTAATGGTTTGTTGTTTTTTGCAACTACCCAGAAACCTTGGCCACTAAACCTAAGAAAAGTTATACGAGCAAAGATTAATTTATCTAGGAATAAAGTAAGAAGTTAAAAATGTATTCTGTTACAGAAAAAATACAAATCATACCAAGAGACCGATCCATGCTAACTCACAATATTTAAACCTATTAACCAGTGGAAAATACTAATGAATATCTCGAGGGGCTTATCAATAGCTGGTGATAATCAGCATAATTCTGTGGAATCATAGTTTGACATCTTTTACTTTCTCAACTGTCAGAGGAATCCTTTCCTAAAACTGCAGTTGTCCTGAAAACCACGTGGATGTCAGAGGGGCAGCAACATTTGTGTGGAAGTAAGTGATGAGTCTCTGAGCAGCTCCTTCTGCTTTTTATTGTCCATGGCAGTTATGGCCTTCAGGTCCCTACGATGTGCAAGATCTAGGGGTCAAACTGACATTTTGCTACTGTCTGCATGTCTGTTATATAATGAGCCACTGATTGCTAGAAATAAGCTAGTTTTATTAAGTAAGTAAATATAGTAAATGTAGTAAGAGGAGGCCCTGAGACATAAACCTTGGTATCAGAGGCCTGGTATGAGGCCTAAGGCTTGAATTAAAGTAATGGTCAAGACTTTGCTAACATAAAGCAAAGTGGAGCTGTGAGCCAGAGGCAGGCCCTGCTCACAAAGCTGGCAAGGAAAGGGCTGATGCTGCAAGAAGATACATACCTAAAAGGTACTGAACACTAGAGATCAGAACATTCACATCCTTGTTATCTGTGTGGAATGTGCAAGTAACAGGCTGACCCATCCCAATGACAGGGCCAAAAGGGTAATATGATGGATAGAGTTGTTTTGTTCAAACCAACATGTACAAGGTGAGAGGCAGCACCTTACTACATAGAGGGGTTATACCTTGCTACGTAGAGGGGTTGCACCTCAATACGTCAGGAGTGATGGTTAACTTGTTTGTACCTCAGTGATATAAGAATGCATCCTGGGGAGATTCTTTGTCTGGCCTACGGTGGGCAGTTGGAAAGTTTCCCGCCAACTCTGATGAGCTGAGTCCATGTTGACCGGGGACACTCCTTCTCGTGTCGCCCGGGTCTAGACTAACGGCAATCTACATGGAACTGAATTGTTCCATACGGCTATCATAAGCCTCTGTCCAAAATTGGACCTTGCGTCCAAATCTGTGGTGCTACGCATGAACCTAAGCTTAATACCAAGCTTGGATCTTATCTCGCTAGCCACCTATCAGGATTCTGAGTACCTTGATAACTCTCTGTCTCCCCACAACCTTCCCTGGGGAGCCCAAGACTCAAGATGCTTGAGCCTCCGCCTCCGATACCGCCGTACTGTAACCACATCAAAGACAGTACGATCGAAAAAAGGGGGGCGGGGGAAATAACCGGCCCACCTACACCCACCGACCCCCCTCGCTCTGTTAACCCACTCCCTTCCTGTCTTACTTCCTCCGAGGATTTTCCCACTCCAATAGGATGACCTCTGCTCAATCCCTTTGAAACACAACAGATGAGGACGATTTCCTTCCCCCCCCCCGTCTTTCCTGAGAGACAACCGCAAGACATCCCCTGCCTTAACAGGATAAAGAAAATCTCAACAAGGTATAAATAGAAGGCTTTATATAAAAAAAAGAATCAGAAAAGACTAAGATAATCCTCGTATCAGTGACTAACACAGGGCTATGCTTATGTTAAGATAAATTATGAGTATAAACAGTTCTGATTCAAAAAGAGATCCAATTTGAAACATTCAGCAACTCCACACATGATTAAAAACAATATAAACTTGCTTTTCCTGTTGTACTCACAACTTGGGAACAGAAGGGTAGAAAGAAGCTTGGAGACAGAAAAAAAAGCTCTTCCCTCATAGCCAAGAGAAAACAGACAGACAGAACAAAGACAAAACACACCCAGAAGTTCCCTCCCTCACTTTGAAAAATCCGGTTTCCTGATTGGTCCTCTGGTCAAGTGTTTGGTTCCCTTTGTTAACCCTTTACAGGTAAAAGAAACATTAACCCTTAGCTGTCTATTTATGACAACGGCAATAAACCTGGCAGACGTCCTTCTTCGTACCTTACTAGTCTCTGTGGTTATTGGGGGTTCTCTTTGGGTCTGCTGTGTCAGCTATCTGCAGAGCTGGGGCAGCACACAGAGGGAACACACACACGCAGCCGAGTGATACCAACAAGGAGAGAGTAGAGCACCAAACTGGTAGCATCTGACAGCGCCTCTTGACAACAGTAACTGGCTGCGTTCCATTCATCATATTATTGTTGCAAACATGAGTTTTCACTGCTTATGAGTTTTGAACAAATGTTCTTGCCTGTTAACATTGTATAACTGTTTAGCCAAATGATTTGACTGTGTGGTGTTGTGAATATATCTTGAATTGTTTGTGTGGCATTCAAAGAAGATGTTTTATAAATAATAATAATTATTATTATAAAGGTGATGAGAGCTGTAGAAGATATCTCAGTAGATGAGTTTTTTTCAAAGTTGACAACACCTTTTCTTTTCTCTCATGTTAGGTTCTTGACAGTTAAAGTTTTGGATGAAGAAACTGGTGCAGGTAAGTGCAGTCATTTTGTTAGAGCAGGAACTGGCATTTCAAATTCCAGTGCTTTTGTATTTGTTCTTGTACTCACTTTTTACGTGACCACAGACACAGTTATTCAAAAATACCCTCTAGTTTTGGAGACATCAATTTCTGGGTGCCGTACTTCAGACACTTCAGTTAGATGCCTAAAATGGATTTAGGTGTGTAACTTTAGGCACCCAAATTACAAAATGTTGGTGTGGGGACTAGATTTTTAAAGGTATTCACCTAATGATTCAGATAGATATTTAATAAGAGGCTCTTCAGTCTAGCAGAGAAAGGTAATCCAATGTCTGGAAGTTGAAGCTACACAAATTCAAACTATAACATCATTAGATAAAAGGCTTAAGATGAGTACAAAACAGAGCCCTCAACCAGTTATTTTGAATATTGAAGTCAATAGGGCTCCATTCAGGTGCAGGGATCTGCCCATACAGTCAGTTGCCAGTTCAGTGGCTATAAACTTACTTATAGCTCTGAAAGGTAGTGGAGTCTTGAGGAAGGCAGGTTAACGGGTAAAGTGTTCAAGCATTGGTGTAAGTTTGTGTAAGACATAATGCCTCTGAGGTACTGTGAAGAGTGCAGTCAGCTATTTATTACCAGTAGTGCCAATAGCGTAGCACATGTTCCACCCATTGCACATGTTCTGCTTTCCACTGCAAATAGACATGGCCAGACATACTTTCCCACAAACAAATTTCACATTTTGGAAAAAATAAACATTCAAACCAGGACAAAAAGCCACAAATGCAATTTTTTTCCACAGGTAGACTTTTCAAGAAAAATTAAATCTTGAGAGAAACCAAAAGGATTTTTTCTGCAGGAGAGGCTTAGGGCTTCAGTGTTCAGCCTTCCTCCCAGCTCCAGGACTGGAGACACAGAGAGCATAGATGCTTAACTTTCCCTTCTCACCCCATCTCCAGGTTTGGGATGGAGCATTTACTCTGTGAAGATAGTGCATGCACAATGTACTGGACTCATAGGAGGGCTGGGGCATGTTAAGTGCAAATGGAATCTTCACAGAATTTAGCTGCCTTTGCAGAGGAAGGTTGTTAACAGAGGCCTCATGGGCCTGTCACACCCTGTCTCAGAGAGGAGCAGTGACGGCAAGTCCTCCAAGCAGCCTAGGAAGGCTACACAAGAAGCAATGAATTGGAGGGATGCTGCATGGAGCAGCCAATCAGGGCGAAGCAAACTTGCATAAAAGGGAGCTGCAAGGCATAGCAGGGTCAGTTGCTGCAAGGAGCCTGGGGAAAGAGGACAGTGTTCCAAGAGGGCTACAGGAAGGTAGCACCTTGGATGGAGCAGTTGCTGGCAGAGACCAATGGAGCAAAAGGACTGGCTGGTGGCTGGAATGTGCTGGCTGGAGGCTCTGAGAAGAGGACAAAGAAGGTTCTGGCTCTGTGAAGAAGTGGCCAAGGGAATGTAAGCAGCTCTGGCAGAGAAGTTAGGGAGCGGCAGCAGGAGGCTGTTATCTACAGGTTTTCTGGGCTGAGAACCGGTGGAGTGGGCAGGCCTGGTTTTATCCACTCACCAGGGCCGGCTCTAGCCATTTTGCCGCCCCAAGCACAGCAGGATGCCGCGGGGGGCGCTCTGCCGCTCGCTGGTCCCGCGGCTCTGCTGGACTTCCCGCATGCCTGCGGGAGGTCCACCAGAGCCACCTGCTGCCCTCCTAGCAACCGCGAATCCCCCCTCCCCGTGGCATGCCACCCCAAGCACATGCTTGGCGTGCTGGGACCTGGAGCCGGCCCTGCCACTCACCGCTGGGGAAGTGGCAGGACTATTGATGGCAATACTTTCCCCTAGGAATGGGGAAAAACACGGATGGTGACACAGCGGAGGGCTGAGTCATGAAAAGGACACTGCAGTTTCTGGACTGAGGCAGGTCTGCAGATGGAGACGGTGGCAGGAGAGGCACTACCAGG
The DNA here is from genome assembly GCF_003597395.2 of Chelonoidis abingdonii. NCBI lineage: Eukaryota > Metazoa > Chordata > Testudines > Testudinidae > Chelonoidis > Chelonoidis abingdonii. Next base: position 84,570,316 of record NC_133773.1, read on the forward strand.
AAAGGGCACACCGGCTGAGAGAGCTAATACCCAAAAAGACGGCCAGCAGGAGGTGCCACTTTGGTGAGACAACTCCATTACAGCATGAAATACAATTGGTTCAAAAGAGTGTATATTCTGGTAACAATGTAGACAAAGTGTTGAACATAACAGTTCTCTTACAAGGATAGAAGCAAAGGTTGAAAATAACAACATGGAAAAGAGAACCTACTGAAATGCAGTATCTTACTTCTAAATTACTAGAGAAGACTATTTTAAATATCATGATTATATGCGGGGTAAAGGCATCTGTAATAATCAGTAGAAATGTGCAGTGTTGCAGGTAGTCAAGAATTTGTTTTTTTTTTCCTCAATAGCATGGAAAAAAAATTCATGTAATTTTTAATATCTGCATTAATAACCAACACACTCCTAGATGCTACTATTGTAATACATAATGTACAAGACAGACCTATAGCTATTTTAGTCATGGAATTATTTCTGTGAAAGTTAGAGTGAGACTGAGATCCAAAATGTCTGAAAAATTGAAAAGAATCCATGATTTTCTGTTCTAGCTAAAAAGAAACTGCATACATCCCTTCCCTGCTTCTCCTCTGCTTTACATTCACACATGGAACAGCTATCTTAGAAGGGAGAAAAGGAAAATGATTTCTCCTCATCTAGAGAGAACAGTTGTGGGTTTTTTTCAATAGCTTTGTAGGCTTATAACTGAAGAGATAAGGGATGCTTTTTCCTTCATGGTGTCTTGGGCATATATTTTCATGAAAGTATGGAACAGCCCAAATAAACATTGCATATTTGTGACTCATCACAAGACTTGCTTTAAAATAGCCCAGGGTATCTATTGTTCTAATAATGCTAGACTTGGTATTTTAAAATGCACTGACGTGATGATATCTGTCAGTGTAGTTTATCCAGTAGACATCATAGGGTAAAAGCAGATGAAACATATTCCATGCTTTGCAAATTTCTTCAGTGTGATCAAGCTGGAATTTCTGCTACGGGAAAGGAAAGAAAAAAACAAACATCCATTTAAATTAATCAACCTTCATGGAATTTAAAACAAAATCAGAGAGAAAAATCATCACATTTTTAAATCTCACCCATACCCATGAATAGTATTACTTATTATATGTATTGTTGCAATGCTTAGAAGTCCCAGTCAGGATTGGGGCTACCTTGTACTGGGCATTGTACAAACACACCACACAGTAGAACATGTCTTCTTCCCTGAAGAGCTTTCAGACTAATTATAAACATCATTTATTCCTGCATGTCTTCTCAGTGGGAATGTGGATATTCAACTTCACCACAGCCACAAATTCTAGGACTCCTTCTGATTCTTTCATACCTTCTATTTGCAGAGACAGTGGAATTGTTTCCAAACCTTTCTCCTCCGCCCTGGTCACAGGCCCTAAGATCGCTTCCGAACCTTTTGCTACCTCCATAGATTCTAGGGTTCCTTCTAATTCTTTCACATCTTCCATTTGCAGAGACTGCAGCATTGCTTCTGAATCTTTCACCTCTGAATTATAATAATCATTTATTTGTGCAGGTCTTCTCAGTGGGAATGTGGATATTTGGCTAACCATTTATTTATATTATTGTAGCACCTAAGAGCCCTAGTCATGGACCAGGACCCCGGTGTGTTAGATAATGTACTAACAGAACAAAAGGACAATCCCTGCCTAATAGAGCTTACAGTAAGTACAAAACAAGAGACAACAGATGGATGCAGACAGACTGATGAGAACTAGAAAGAAACAATGAGACGATATTGGTCAGAATGATAGTCAATGGTCTCAGCACACCAGCTGCCTAGTCCTTGTCATAATCCTGATCCGTGGCTGAGCAATAACCCTAAATGTAACCTTTGGCTGAGCACTGGCCCTAACCCTAGGGTATCAGTAACTTCTGTTTTGTTTATTACAATCACTTGGGTTTTGGTTGCAGATATGTCTTTAAAATATATTTTTTTAAAATTTTTAGGCTCCTTCTGACTAGCTGCATTACTCCAGTTCTAGTTTTGGCTACCATACAGCCTGAATATACTATATAGCTAATGTTATACAGTAGTGTCAACAAAATCAATGAAGCAGATATTTAAAGGATTTTGAGTATGTGCTCAGTGTAAACTCTTCTAATATGCATGGAGACTTTCTATTCTCAAAGTAGTATTTAGTTATTAATTATTCAATTATGATTTTATAGTTCAATTTACATAAGTGTGCACTGGGTGCTTCAAGTCTATACAAGTCATTTTTGTATCAATATTTGCCTTAAAAAGATAGGAAAATAATTGTAGTACACTGAAAATCACTATTAATCTAGTAAAGTAATATAGCATCTCCAAGTCTAGAAAATGCACATATGCCTAATCTTTTCATAAATTAATTGGGACATCTTTCCTGTGTTTGGAGGCAGAGAAGGGAGAAATGAAATATAACTTGTCGTAATGTTCCAACCTAGCATATAGTTAAATAGCTAACATTTTAGCTTATACGATTAGAGATAAAACAGAACATCATCATACTGAACAGTCTCGACTTATAGTGGTAAAATGGTATGAACTGCTAAACTGTACTGACAAATGCTTGTTCAGGTTTAAACAAATCAGTTAGTCACTAAATTCACTGTCAGTCTGAATTTTTTCCTGGAAGGCAAATGCTGATGCAAGATCCATTTCCACTACAAAAACAACTGAGCCAGGGAGACTGAGTAACTATTTACAGACCAGATGGGATCTAACTGTGCAGAGAAACTGCTGAACTTCAGTTCACTTGCAAATTTGACACCAACAGCTCAGGATTAAACAAAGACTGTGAATGGCTTGCCAGCTACAAAAGCCAACAACTCATCCTCCCTGATTGAACTAACCTCGTTATCTCTAGACTGATTCTTGCCTGCATACTTATACCTGCCTCTGGAAATTTCCATCACATGCATCTGACAAAGTGGGTATTCACTCAAGAAAGCTTATGCTCCAAAACTTCTGTTAGTCTATAAGGTGCCACAGGAGACCTTCTAAAAACATTAAAATGTATTACTGGCACGTGAAACCTTAACTTAGAGTGAATAGATGAAGACTCGGCACACCACTTCTGAAAGGTTGCTGACCCCTGATCTAACCTGTTCAAGTAATTTTTAACTTATTCTTTCCCTATTTTAGCCTTGGTTCCTACCTCATTTTCACTGGCATTCATTAAGTTAGATGTCCAATTGCTATTAAGCTTTTTGGTGAAAACTGAAACAAAACCTCATTTAGCTTTTCTGCCATTTCCACATTTTCCATTATTGTCCCCCCCCCCCACTACACACACACACCTCCATTGAGTAATGGGTCTAACCCGGCCTGGTTCTTCTTCTTCCTTCTAATATATTTGTGGAATGCTTTCTTGTTACCCTTTATGTCTCTAGTGAGTTTAATTTAATTTTGTGCCTTGGCCTTTCTAATTTTATTCCTACATATTTGTGTTATTTCTTTATATTCATCCTTTGTAATTTGACCTAGTTTCCACTTTCTGTAAGATTCTGTTTTGTGTTTCAAATCATTGAAGATCTCCTGGTTAAGCCAGAGTGGTCTCTTGCCATACTTCCTATTTTTCCTAAGTAGTGGGATAGTTTTATTTTGTGCCCTTAATAATTCTCTTTGAAAAACCTGTCAACTCTCGAACTTTTTTTCCCCAGAGACTTGCTTTCCCTGGGCGCTTACCCACTGACTTCCTGAGTTTGTTAAAATCTGCCTTTTTCAAATCTATTTTCTTTATTGTGCTGTTTTCCCTCCTACCATTCCTTAGAATCATGAACTCTAACATTTCATGATCACTTTCACTGACACTGTCTTCCACTTTCAGATTCTCAATCAGTTCCTCCCTATTTGTTAAAATCAAATCTAGAACAGCATATCTCCCAGCATGCCATGTCAGGCTGACAGATGGGTACCTCCACTCCATCAGAAGAGAATCACGAACCACCACTACCCTATGTTTCCTCCTGGAAGCAGTGGCTGCCATCCTCCCAGTCTTGGGGGTACATGGCTTCTCCTCCTCCACCTTTGGAGTTGATTCCTCATCATTTATTGCCAGGGCAGCATAATGGTTCTTCATCACTGTGGTGGGTGGGTTGGAAGGAGGGGTGGAGCACTGCCAGCAGCCAGTGTCCTCCCTGTGACAGAGCCATATCATCCTCCCCTAGCGATATGACAGCAGTCCTTTAGCTGGATAGCATCCTCAGTCTTGGACATCTCCATGTGAATACTCTCAATGAATTTCTTGTGTGCATTGGTGCTCCTCAGCCTGACCACCTCCTCCTGTAGCTCTCCCACCTGCTTCCTCAGAGATTTCACCAGCAGACCCCTTTCACATTGGATAGTCCCCCCAGCCTGGCTTTCTGAGAGTGGGAAATGCAGGCCACAATTTCTGCAAATCCATTCCAGGATCTGGGTAGAAGCGTCCATGGTTACGTTCTCTGTAAGGATACAGGTGCAAGTGGAGGAGAGAGAAGCAGTATTGATACTGGCTACGTGGCCTTTCCTAACCATAGCGATTAAATTATGATTCCCTCTTAAAAACTTGCTTCTTAAACTCCTGTTTGCAGTCCCTTTGGTCGTTTAGCCTCGGGCTTTTAAGGCCTTCTCTCCGAGGTCAGCCTTACTCCTTCGTTAATCACACAATGGGAGGGTGATCACGAGGCTGATCCAGTGAACAAAAGTTCAAACAGCCCCCAAACACACAATCCCAACTGAGCGTGTACCTTTAAAATAACCTGAAAGAGAGAGAGAACCATAAACAGCCAATCAAGCTCACTCACCCCATGATTAGTATTCACACCTTGTTTGTTAGGCAGGGGGATCTCCCTCTCTTCCTCTCAAACTTCTCTTTGAGGTTCCATGTTCACTGTCATTTTTAAAAAAACTGTTCTCATCAAAATGTTCATGTTTATGGTATTTTGTCTTGGTTTGGGATGATTTTTTTTTTTCCACACATGCAAAATTCTGTGCAGGAAAGTATTTCCTTTATTTGATTGAGAAGCTCTAGAATCTTCATGGTAGGGAGGTCACCGTACTGTCAAGAGGGACCTTTTCATCTTTCCATGAAAATCTTTTCAAAGTTGGCCAGGTTATAAGCTTCTGAAAATTGCAGTTTGCACATGTTCAGTAGAGGTTTGTTAGGGATGGGCAGAATTATTCTCCAAAGATTCCATCTGCACAGAGCAAGCTCAGTCCCCACAGAGGACCAAGTGTGTTCCATCCCAGGGCCCAACTGAACAGAATTTGTCCGGCAGTTATTCCTTCTGGTTTACCAGGGCTGCTGTGCAGCAAGGCACCAGAATTAGAGAGCAAGGTAACTGTCCTTCCTGTGCTCTCAAAGATTTCACTGCTGGTGTCCGGGAAGCATGGAGGAAAAGCAACATGATTTGCTCAGTTGCAGAGGGGTAAGGATGGGGGAGGGAAGAAACAGGACAGGATGAATGGACAGGGAAAGACTAGATGGTGCATGCTGGGAGATATTAAGAGGAGGAGTTATGGACAGGCTAGAGGTGTTGGGATTAGAGAGAGGTATGATGATAATTATAATGGGAAAATGCTTAAGGAAATAAAAAATTCTGTGTACTTTATAGAATTTGGATATTTTGTGGTCAAATAAAGACTGGAATTACCTGTTGACTAGTAAGGATAAAACGAAATATTGAATAACTACCCATTTAGTGAGCACCATCAATCCTTTACACTGAATGAAGCAAAGCTTGTGTGAAAAATAGCATGATCGTGTAATTAAGCACTATAACATAATGCATACACACTAGAGGGCAAATTAAGATGGACAAATTTAATTCTGGCATTTTCTAACTTTAGAGAGTTTGACTTTTCAACTTTAATATTCTGCATAATTTCTGGGTGCAATTTTTATATATCAAAAGCTAAATTCCACCGTAACTGTAGCAATGCTAATATACCTCTATTATAAAGGTCTCACATAAGGTACTGTGTCATGTAATTTACCTTGTCAACTTGTTTTTGAGGACCACTACTGCTACAGTTTTGCCTGTAGAGAACAGAGACTTTCATTTATTTCAGTTGGAATATTATAAAGTGTTCTGAAAATGTAGTTAGAAATTGAGTGTGTCATGATATCTCCAAAAAATTTCTTGACCGTGGGGGAGGGGGGGAACAAGGGGCATCCTATTGCCCAGAAAGCTCTAGTTTGTATCTGGAAACATTTACAAGTACATTCATTAAAGAGTTTGTTTAAATGTCTCCGGTTTTCTCATACACTTCAAGGATATTGGTTTCCTGCGTCATTTGTTGAAAAGTAGGTCACTGTAAGATAACTGACCTCTCACATTTTGTGGTTTTATGACTCACCAAGGTTTTTTCCTGATGTGTACTTTAATTATTAAGGTCTACTGTGATGTCTGCTCTGCTATTTACCTCGAGTTACTGTTCTTTAAGGATAGCTGAAATCTAAAGATCAATTTTAGAAGTTAATCTGAACACAAAATATGCGCCATAATTCATACCTGTTCTGTTTGATTTTTAAAGATAAGATGCTTAATCTATGGAAATATTTTTTAAATAAGTGCATCAGTATGGGGTAATAAAGCTTTAAAGAGATTTTTTTCACTAATCATGTTTTGTTGAGTGATCTGACACTTATTAGCTACAAGAAGTACTGATGAGCTCACAGAAGAAACAGATATTTAAATATGAGGATGGCAAGATTTAAAATCTTATAAATTGTATAAAAATAAACTTTTTATGGGTCAAGAAATAAACTGAGATTCTGTTTGCCAGGAACTATTTGTTTTCTCTAAAGTGAAATGAAAGAATATGAACCAATTTCATCCCTGGAGTAACTTTGCTGTTGTAAATGGAATTGACAGATACGGCAAATTCCTGAAATATCCATGGAAGACCTTATTGTATTAAGTGTATGTATTATTGTGGAACAGATTCTATGTGTGTAACCTCTCTGGGGGGAGATGTGATAGATATGAGACCTGGGATTTCAAAAGATTATGTTGAAAATGTGCCAGACAAATATTCACTTTGGGGACAGTAAGTGTTAAGTGGATTTCCTGGGGAATCTCTAGGGAGAAGTTAATGCAATTTCTTCAACTCTGGTTGTACAAAAAAGCAACCTTTCAAATCTATTCCCTGAGGAGATGGTCATTGTCTGTTGATCACCTGTTATAGAAGACCAAGGTCAAAGGCCAGCTGTATAAAGAAACAGGTGATTTGCTTAGGCTTTCTTCTGGATACAAGATGGATGAATTTATAACCACCAGGAAATCCCAGTTGTGGAGTTTGAAGAACTGAAATCTACCAGATCCCTAGTTTGGAGTGGGAGTGACCTCCTGAAAGCTTTTTAGCATACATAGGCCTGGTCTACGCTAAGCGTTTAAACTGATTTTAGCAGCGTTAAACCGATTTAACGCTGTACCCGTCCACACTACGAGGCCCTTTATATCAATATAAAGGATCTTTAAATCGGTTTCTGTACTCCTCCTCAATGAGAGGAGTAGCGCTAAAATTGGTATTACCATATAGGATTAGTGTTAGTGTGGCCGCAAATCGACGGTATTGGCCTCCGGGCGGTATCCCACAGTGCACCACTGACCGCTCTGGACAGCAATCTGAACTCGGATGCAGTAGTCAGGTAAACAGGAAAAGCCCCGCGAACCTTTGAATTTCATTTCCTGTTTTCCCAGTGTGGAGCTCTGAACAGTCCCAAATCCAAAAAGAGCTCCAGCATGGACCATATGGGAGATACTGGATCTGATCACTGTATGG
>NC_133773.1:84579461-84619958 GCF_003597395.2 Chelonoidis abingdonii
CAGGACCACCCGTGACAATGATTTTTGCCCCGTCAGGCACTGGGATCTTAACCCAGAATTCCAAGGGGCGGGGGAGACTGCGGGAACTATGGGATAGCTACAGAATAGTTACCCACAGTGCAACGCTCCGGAAATCGACGCTGCCTCGGACCATGGACGCACACCGCCGAATTAATGTGCTTAGTGTGGCCACGTGCACTTGACTTTATAGAATCTGTTTTACAAAACCGGTTTATGTAAAATCGGAATAATCCCATAGTGTAGACCTACCCATATAGATTCTTCATTATTTTAATGTTTTCTCCATAACGTTTTAACGTTAAGAATAAATGTGTTTGCTTATGGAAGATAGGTCCATCAATGACTATTAGCCAAAATGATCAGGGACCCAATCCCATGCTCTAGGTGTCCCTAACCCTCTGACTGCCAAAAGCTGGGATTGGATGACAGGGGATAGATTACTCAAAAAATTGCCCCATTCTGTTAATTGCCTCTTAAGAATCTAGCACTGGCTACTATTGGAAGACAGGATACTAGGTTTGAATGACCACTGGTCTTACCCAGCATGGCTGTTCTTATGTTCATAGAAAGAGCTGTGTGGCAACTTATAACTGTGGGTGATACACTAGTCATAGCCCTCAGTGAGAAAGCAAAGCATAGTTGCTGGCCTTTTTCAGCAGTCTGGGTTGCTGGAGATAGCACAGTGTAAAGGCTGCACTCACAGCTCCCTGCTAAAATCCTTGGTAAGGAGGCAGTGAGACATGGATCTCCACCCATGAGGGGTGATGACTGGGAGCTGGAAACCTAAAGTGGGTGTCCATGATGTACCCCAGAGGGGGAATACCAGTTCAGTTGCCCTGAAACTGTGACAGCCATTACATGAAGCATAAATTCAGCTCTACAGATATAGACTTAAAATCCATTCCATCTTCATATAACCCAAGTCTGTTGCATGCATATTGAAGCTGCAGCTGTGAACATTGTTGGTGCTACAGAATCCGTGTATAGATAAATATCAGGGCACCTCCCCTGATCCATCCCCCCAGTGTTAATTTGTTGCATGAGCCTGTGTGCCTCTAGGATGTGGAGAGGATGCACAGGCATCTCAACTCAGACACTCCACCCGGTTCCCTTACACAGTCCTACAGAGTCTGCACTGGCCCTCTGCGCTAAGGTTGAATCTAATCCATGGAACAAACTAGTGAGTGAAACATAACATTCTTTAGAAAACCAAGCCCTGGGCTGCACTTAAAATTTAGGATTGGCATAGTTATGGCACTCAGAGGGTGAAAAATCCACATCCTTGCATGCTGTGGCTATGATCAACTTAATGCCTGGTGTAGATGCAGCTAGGCTGCAGAAGAATGCTTCCATTGACCTAGCTACTGTGGCTTGGGGACTGGTGGGAAAACCCCATCTGTCTCTGTAGTCTGCTTCTACAATGCAAGGTTATAGTAGCAAAGCTATGGCATAATAGCTATGCCACTATAATGCCCATAGTATAGACTTGGCCTGAGTGCTAATCTATGATAGTCAGCCAATAATTGATTTGCCACGTATTCAGGTTAAAAATATATGTTCACAATAGTTGCAAAGTGTGTACATTATATAATTAACTGCACTTTTTAAGAGTTACTTTATGGAAGTTTATAATTATATGTTACCAATGAAATACAGACTGAATAGATTAGAGAATCTGGAAGTTTTCAAGGGTAAAACTTGCTTCATTTTTCTCTTTAATTTTTTTAATTTTCTTTACACAGACTTCAAACTCAAATTGCACAATTTATTTGTCTTTCTCTCTACTTTTCTGGATAATGTGGGTGTGAATTAAATATTTCAACACTAGAACCGCATCAGAGTGTTCTGATGTCTGTTATAAGCCCTGTTTTCGTTTTCTTCCCACTCTAACTTTGATTTGTGAGATTTAAATTAGGCTAGAATAATTTTTAGTATTTTACTGAGAATTTGGAAAAATTGGTATAAGACACTTAGTCAAAAATCACTTATGCTATAAATATTAAAAGTATCTTGTGATTCTTTGGTCACCTTTTTCTCAGAGCAGGAAATATTTCACAGCTCCAGATTTCATGTAGCTGTATAGATTTCTATGCACTTGAGAATAAGAGTTTTTCATAGGAATTGTGTTCTTAAAATAAAATTAAGGCGTACATATGAGTGGTTATATCTTTGAAAAAAATACTATTTAATCTTACTGTTATTTTTCTTCACTGTAGGAAGTCTCTTGTCCATAACTACATTTTGCCACAGATTCCCATCTCACTGAGTTTCGTAAAGAGCTTATCATGCCGAACTCTTTAATGCTGCACTGAAATTCAGTAAGGTTCCTATTGATAACTGTGTTGCCTTTTGTTGAAACCCATTACTAATAGACTGATAGATGGCCACCAGTCAGTCGTAATTAAGCGCAAAGGCCTATATGCCATTAGGATCAGTTCCCTTGTTTTAGAAGCCACCCTAAAAGCCTTCTTTTCTTATATGAGAGGTGACTGTTAAAGATAAAGGCCAATAATTGCCCGGAGAAGAGGGATCCTTAACAGTCTTAAGAAGAGGAACAATAATTTCTTACCTCCACTGATTAGGTACCGTCCCTTTTATCCAGGATTTGTTGATAATGTCAAACAACCTGGCTTTAGCCCTTTTCCCAAAGTTCTTTATCATATGGCCTAGTTGAAGTCAAGACCAGGGGATTTTCTTGATTCGAGCTTCTCTGATGAATTTTCTAGGTCATCTATGAGAAATATCTTTCTAAAAGGGTACTCAGTTAGGTCTGTGTGCACTTTTTAAGATTCTTGTTCCTCCATCCTGTGTGTTTCACAATGACTCCATGCCCATTGGGGTGCTGGAACATTTTTTATAGTGGGGTGCTGATGATGGAAACCATGAATTTGGAGTTTGTTATTAATAATTCAAGCTGGGGGGTGCAGCAGCACCCCCAGAACCCTTAGTTCCAGCACCACTGATCCTCATTGTTGTACATAAGCATGATAGTCTTGGAAGAATATATGATCAGCACATTTGCAGACTCTTTATCATTAATTTCCACTACACCTCCATTTTTCAGGATACTGGTGTTTATCTTTAGATTGCAAGCCTGTCTGTTTGTTCTCAATGAACTTCAATATTATTCATAAATCTTTTCTTCTGTGAGGATCCAGCCTTTCACAAGTCTCTTCCCAATGCTTTCATCTACAATCACATATTTTCACAGCAACAGATGTATTGCAAAATGAATTGAATGAGGACTTGGAAATTTTAACCAGCTGGGCAAAGGAACTTAAATTCTAGCTGAGGCCAGCAAAAACAAAGTCCATCTACTTTACCACAAACCATAAGAGGTTCAACTACAATCTAAATTGACATTAGATGGAGAAGTTATTGCCATTGAGAGAAACCTGGTGTATGCTGGAGTGATCTTGGACACAGAACAAAGGTTTTCGTACATAAGAATGGCCATACTGGGTCAGGCCAATGATCCATCTATCCCAGTATCTTGTCTCCTGACAGTGGCCTGTGCCAGATGCTTCAGAGGGAATGAACAGAACAGGACAATTATTTAATGATCCATCTCTTGGTATCCACTCCCAGCTTCTCGCAGTGAGAAGTTAAGTGTCCTTGACCATCTTGGCTAATGGGAATTGACCAACCTATCATCCATGAACTTCGTAACTATTTTTTGATCCCAGTTATATTTTTGGCCTTCACAACATCCCGACAACAAGTTCCAGAAGCTGGCTGTATGTTCTGTGAAGAAGTACTTCCTTATGTTTGTTTTTAAACCTGCTGCCCATTAATTTCATTGAGTGACCTCTGGACACTTCTTTTTCGACTTTCTCCACACCATTTATGATTTTATAGACCTCCATCATATCACCTCTTAAGCACCTTTTTCTAAGATGAATAGTCCTAGTCTTTTTAATCACTCCTCACATGGAAGCTATTTTATACCTCTTATCATTTTTGTTGCCCTTCTTTGTACCTTTTCCAGTTCCAATATATCTTTTTTGAGATTGGACATCAGTATTCAAGTTGTGGGTGTACCGTGGCTTTATATAGTATCATTATGATATTTTCTATTTTATTATCTATCCCTTTTCTAATGGTTCCTAGCTTTTTTGACTGCCTCTGCATACTGAGTGGATGTGTTCAGAGACCTATCCACAGTGACTCCAAGAGTGCTTTATTCTCTAGTAACAGCTAATTTAGACTCCATCATTTTGTATTGTTGGTATCTGTTAGTAAATATTAACCATTTTGGTCCTTTTTCTGTCTGTATATTTTATTCATTTATACGTTAACTATATTTTTGAATCTTTATGATGTTAACAAAGGGTGTACTTGTTTGAATTCTCAGGTTTAGAATACTGGTCCTTAAACTATAAGTAACCCTATTCAGGAATTAGACACAGCCTAATGCATACAATAATTCTTGGTGCCTTCATGTCTATAGAAGATATTCCATATTTATGGAAACCATACCCTTAACACACACACATATAATGCTTACATAAACAAATATAAACATGGGAGATTGGTGAGGGATGATTGTTAAGGCAGATGTTTGCTAGAGGGGAATCAATGGGGGAGAATGATTATGGGGGAAGAAGGACCTATTAAAAGATATTATCTTGAAAAACATTGGCCTCTCAGCTGTGAATAATTATGCCTTCCTACATCAATCAGGTAAATGGAGAATGTAAGTATTCTAAAAGATATGACATCATAACATGGTTCTGGAACAGTGTTTTTGGCAAAGAAGGGTCTCTTTGTCTTAATCTTTATAATGGCAGAAGTTATGGAACTTAGTTGGGGAATGAAAATGCCACATCCCAGCAGTTGCAGTGAAGAAGAGAGAAAGAGCTAGCTCTTTACCTTGTATCCAGGGTGGTAATGTATCCATTCTTGCTGTACTCTGTATGGCGCTGTACTAATCTCTGACTGATAATCTTTGATTAAATAATTCCAATTAAGCGTATTTGACAATCTCATATTGTCATTCACTTCAGACATGCAACAGTATGTAGAGTTGGGATGATGTTTTCCAATATGCACTACTTTGCCTTTATCAACATTGAATTTTAGCTACCATTTTGTTGCCCAGTCACCTTGTTTTGTGGGATCCCTTTGTAACTTTTTACAGTCAGCTTTGGACATAATTATCTTGAGTAATCTTCTAATGACTGCAAACTTTGTCATCTCAATGCTTACCCCTTTCCCCAGGTCATTTAATATGTTGAACAGCACTAGTCCCATTGCAGATCCTTGGAGACTCTGCTTACCTGACCAGTTTTCCCTACCCTTTGTTTCCTGCCTGTTAACCAGTTACTGATCCATGAAAGGACTTTCCCTCTTATCCTATGACTGATTTCTTTGCTTAAGAGCCTTTAGTGAGGGACCTTGTCAAAGTCTTTCTGAAAGTCCAAGCACCACAAGTCATAAAGATGAAGTTCAAGAGAAGATCCCTCATTAAATACATCTGCTAATGCCTCCTCCCCCAAATATTAATATTATGGAAATAATGATAAGTAAATAACAAGCTATGGTTATGAAACAAAACTGACACCAGCTTTAACCAGCAATTTACACACATGGAAAATCAACACAGAAACTTTCTTAGTGTCCAGAATTCAAACAACCTAACTCTACCTGTGTATGAAAATACAATACCTATAAAAGAACTCAGAGTTTCCTCTCTGAACCACACACACAGGCTTTCCTAACTTACTCATACAAATGTTGCAACAAGCTTGGTTTTCCATAAAACCATGCACAACAAAATCAAAGATGCTTAAAAAATTCAAGACCATTCATCTATTTGTTTTAGGATTTTCTATCACTGTAGCTAACAGCATAGATTAAAAACACCTCCAAATAGCAATCTTTTCCTACAGAGCAAAATAATTCCATGTAATCCTCAATAGAAAAATCATAAGAAACCAAACTACTCTTTGAGAATAGACTAAACATTACATTACTTTTATGCAAGAGCATCAAGACACACAGTTTGTCATAGTAAGCCATTACATTTGATACTGATGAGCAAATGACATATGCATCTGCTCAATTAGCCAAAGTATAATATTGAAAAGTCATAAGAACTCACCCCCACTGCCTTTAAAGTCAAAGGAAAGACTGCCATTGATTTTAATGGGCAAGTGTTTTGGGCCCAAGTTAACAATAAATGTAGGAGAAGAGTTAAGATTACCTTGTGGCTGGTCAAGGATAACTTTTTGTTTAATAGTCTGTGATAAATTTAAGTTTAGATGCCTAATTTTAGGCACCCAAATTTGAAGATTTATGGTGATACAATAGAATTTATTGTGTAGGTCCAGTGTCAGAATTTTACTAGTTCACATAAGTGACAGTGAATAGTAAATAGTGACAGTGAATAGTAAATTAGGCTAGTATGAAAACATTCTACAAACAGTTCAAAATAAAGGAGCTGAAGTACCATTACAATCAGCAGTTGCTAAGCTGTGCGAAAGCCTAAATTCATATTCATTCAATAGTTTCCTTTAAAAATATAACAGAGCTGAAAACTGTTGATATTAACTCTGGTGGAAGGGTGAGAGAACAAGTTAATTTAATTTTAGACTTTCTAATGCTCTATGCACGTTAAGTTTAGTGATGAAATCTGGGGGCAGAATTAGAGGCCTGCAAGGCTTATTGGAGAGGAGTGAGAAAAATTGAAATATCCCATGAAGCATGATGTGTCATGAGAGCTTAACAGCAGAAAAGAATGAAGTTAAGAAATGGAATGGTGGAGAGAGATAAAAGGAAAGAAAAAGTCAAAGGACAGAGGGTGAAATTTACACAGTTGAGAGAGTGGCTGTGGAAGGCTCCCAGTACCTTGTAACTAGAGCCATTATGGTGTGTAAAGCAAAGACAGATAGAAAGTGTTCACTTAGGGCACTCAGCACTCTCTGAGCTTGGCAGAGATTCACTCAACACTGTTGGTAGATTGGTACAAGGCCATTTGTTTCATGATTAAACAGATCTAAAGACCACATGCATGCACACAGGGGTTAAAGTCTGCTTTACAGTGCAGATGCTGGAGTAGTTGGAGAGATCTTCTCCCAATGCCTGTAGGGTCAAACACATTGTCCGGGGTGGTTCAGGGTATATCTCGTCAATTTACTCCCCCTCCCCGCCATGAAAGAAAAGGGAAAAAAATTGTTTCTTGACTTTTTTTTTCAATGTCACCGTATGTCTACTGCATGCTGCTGGTAGACATGGTGCTGGGGCAATGAACAGCAGCATCTCCTCCCCTCCCTTCCCCCGTGGCAGATGATACAGTGTAGTAGGACTGGTAGCCATCCTCATCATCATCCCATGAATGCTCCTGACTGGCCTCAGGTGAGGTCGGCCGGGGGCACCTGGGTAAAAATAGGAATGACTGCTGATACAGAACGGCTGGTAACCGTCCTCATCATAGCAACTGAGGGCTGAACTCCTTCAGCTCCCCCACCTTTCATATCTAAAGAAAAGATTCTGTACTGCCTGGACTATCATAGCAGCGGGATGCTACGCTCCTTTCCCCTCCACCGTTTAATGTCCTGCCTGGACTATCATAGCAGCTGGAGGCTGCCTCCCCTTCATTTTATCTCACTAAAAAGTCAGTGTTTCTTATTCCTGCATTCTTTATTACTTCATCACACAAATGGGGGGACCCTGCAACGGTAGCCCAGAAGGGTTGGGGAAGCAGGGAAGCAGCGGGTGGAGTTGTTGGAGGGACACCCCCTAGAATGGCATGCAGCTCGTCATTTCTGTGGGATCTGACATGGAGCGGCTGTGCTCTCTGGTTCTCTGATACACTAGTTCTCTAGTACACTTGCCCTATATTCTAGGCAGGACTGACTCTATTTTTAGATACAACATAAAGGAGGGAATGCCCCAGGGGGTCATTCCCATTTTTGTCTTTGCGCCCCCGGCCGACTCAGGAAGGTCAGCCAGGAGCACCATGACAGCAGCAGACAGTACAGATAGACTATACCTGCATCTCATCACCAATTTACATGGCACAGTATGACGGTAGCAGAACGACTGGTAACCGTCCTCTGCTACCGTTGCAAGGCAATGAATGCATGCTGTGTAGCACTGCGGCTACCGCTCTGTCAGCGGCATCCAGTACACATACGGTACAGGACAAAAGGCAAAATGGGCTCCATGGTTGCCATGCTATGGCATCTGCCAGTGCAATCCAGGGAAAAAGGATGCGAAATGATTGTCTGCTGTTGCTTTCCCGGAGGAAGGAATGAGTGACAACATTTACTCAGAATCACCTGCGACACTGTTTTTGCACCATCATGCATTGGGATCTCAACCCAGAATTCTAATGGACAGAGGCGACTGTGGGAACTATGGGATAGCTATGGGATAGCTACCCACAGTGCAACGCTCCAGAAATCAACGCTAGCCTTGGTACATGGACGCACACCACCGAATTATTGTGCTTTGTGTGGCTGCGTGCACTAGACTTTATACAATCTGTTTTACAAAACCGGTTTATGTAAAATCAGAATAATTCTGTAGTGTAGACGTACCCTCTGACAAAGCTCATTTTCTCAAGTTCTGTACTCTTTGTGTCTGTATCTGTGTGCTGAATTTCACCGAGAGAGAGAGAAATTAAGCCCTGAAAAGAGAATGATGGCTCAAGAAATTGCATCAGCAATAGTGTCTGAGACTTCTTTTTCACTTTGAAATACTTTTTCTGACCACAATATGTGTTTAGTTACAAAAACATATTTGATTGCATTCTCATTCAACACATTTCTTTTCCCTGAGAATATTCTTGTTTAACATAAGAACTTTTAAAAAGATTTCCAAAGTATTTTAGAATTTAAGTCCTCTTAATAATTCTCCCAGCCCCAACCCTCCAAAACTTGTGTCATATTAACATATTCAATAATGCACTCTTTTGGATCTTTTTCTTTGAAAAGCTGATTTTGCATTTACTTTGCGCAGATTTTGGAAGATGGCAAAAATGTTTAAAATTTAATTTTTTTTATTACCCATTTCTTTTCATATTTTTTATACAGTTTTTGGCTCAGGCTTCTTTGATTGTCACTTAAATATATTCTGTGTCACTAATGAAATTGTTATTTTAAATAGTGCTTTTTTCTTAGAATACTGCAATGTTAATCAAGATTGACAGTTAATTTAGGGCCAAGAATTTATCTCCTGAAAATATTTAAAATATTAGAAAGCCAAACTCAGCAAACTATATATGGCTTGATATTTTGTCTTCTTAAATGATCTCTTTTAGGGACATTGTTGGAGTCAAATATTTCATAATCAGTGCTAAAAATGATTCATTTCTCTCTTATAGTGAAAAGGAATATAAAATTCTTAATTTTATCCTAGGATGCAGAATCAGACAAAATCAAATGAAAGAGAAGCACATTTGTTAAAGTATAAGGTTATGGAATATTATATTGTACATGGGTCTGTATGACAATACTAGACAACTTTATTCAGCTGCAGGGCCAGTGCAGGGTCGCCTAGGGTGCTAAGATTTGGGGGGCGGCATTTTCTTCAGCAGCGACCGCGGTGGCTGGATCTTTGGCCGCCCCAGTTGCCGCCGGCATTTAGGTGGAGGGAGTTGGGGCAGGGGAGCGTGGGGAGGGTCACCTGCAGCAAGTAAGTGGGGGGACGGCATGCAGGGGAACTCCCTGCCCCAGCTCACCCTGCCCCACCTAAGCTGATTGGCGCCGCAAGCCTGGGAGACGGAAGAAGTGAAGCAGTGAAGGTGTATTCAGGGTGGAGGCGGAGCAGGGGGGAACTGGGGGGGAGGGTGCCTCAGGGCAGAGGATGGGGAACTGCTGCAGGGGGGGCACCTCAGGGCAGAGGGGGAGGAACTGCCGTGGGGGGGGGGCGCCTCAGGGCGGGGCTTGGGGATGGAGGAGGGTGCAAGGTGGAAGTTTTGTCTAGGGCGCAAAACATTCTTGCACCAGCCCTGTTCAGCTGACTTATAGAAAACAATTTTGTTGTATTATCTGCAAAAGAACATTTTAATATCTTTGTCAGGTGATGTTGAGGAGAAAATAAATAGTTAGACAACTTTTAGGCAGCTGGTGTGCTGAGACCACTGCTTATCAAGTTGATCAATATTGTCATCTTGTTTCCTTGTGCTTCCCTTTGTGACCGAATCCACCTGTTGACTCTTGTCTTTGACCTCTCTATAAGAGCTGTTCCTGTTTGCAGAGACAGATCCTATTTTGTGTTTCAGTTTAGATACAGACTATTGGAGTGAACACTGTGGAGTTGTCTCTCTTTCTCTTGAAGATTTGGTATATTTTCTGTTTATTTTTCCTTAATTTGAAATAAAAATGACCTAGATTGAAAAATGCATTTTATGCTTTGTGTGTACAAAAGACAATGATCTGTCTCACTGGAACAACTAGAAGACTTAATTTCAAGACTAGACTACAAATACAAGACATATAGAGATGGCATGCTGCATGCTTGTTTCTGATAAAAGTAAATCTCCAGAGCTGGCATGAGTCCTGGAACTCTGACCTACTTTCACTTCTCAGCTTTATTCATCCTACATCACTGTAGCATATACTTTAGGGTTTTTTTTTCCTTACATGATTAGTGGACAGAAAGAAATGTGTTAAAATTCACTTCTAATGAATTTTATTGCCCTGCAGCCTTCTTCAGCTGTCATGTTAGTATCAAAATAAATATCAAAATTCCTCTGAAGAAAAGATCTGTTCCTTTTATGGTTAAAGGGTTGATCAAGAATGTAAAAAATAGAACTTTACCAAACTAATTTCACATGGAAAATAAGAGCCAGACGTTGCTTTTTAACAGATCTTACAAAAAGACAAGAATATGCAGTGTTGCAGAAGAGCTGAAAGGTGTCTGAGACTTTCTGTTTTTAAAATAGTATGTAGATGAAGTCTAGTTAAAAAACATAAGGGCAGCCATAATGGCTGAGACCAATGGTCCATCTAGCCCAGTGTTCTGTCTTCCGACAGTAGCCAGTGCCAGGTGTCCAAGAGGGAATGAACAGAACAGGTAATCATCAAGTGATTCATTCCCTGTCACCCATTTTCAGCTTTCAGCAAGCAGTTATGCCATTATGGTGTAAACCATTTTTTATAGACTTGAGGTAGAATTTTCAGAAGTACCTCAATGTCTTTGGAGCCTAAATCCCCTTTTCAAAAGTGACTTAGGCACTTAGAAGCCTAAGTTCCATTGGAGTCAAATACAGGTGTAACCCCTGTGGAGTTGGTTGTCCTGACATATTACACTAAGCCTTCCTAATCCATGCACAGAAGACAATGTTCCCAGCCTTCATACATGTGCTGCTGATAGTTTGAGATCACGTCTCCCTCGCTTCTATTTGTGCAAAACTGGACTTGAAGTAATGAATCAGTTGGATGATGTCATTGTGCTGCTGCTCCTTATTGTGGAACACATGTTTATGTAGTGAAGTAGGCAATCGGCGAAATGCTAGATGGCATTTTGGCAGCATTTTCTGACTTATAGAAAATAGCAGACCTTGAGGGACAATGACAAATCATTCATGGTACAGTGACCTATGTTAAATGCTGCTACTGCCACAGAATGTCTTTTGGTGTACCATCACTGTTAGTGCATGAGAACTAGCAGGGATTATGGGATCACGTCATTCTTCAGATTTGGGATGAACCTTTGTCTATCTAAGTGAGGAGCTTGGACCCACTGTCCAGCTCCAGAACACTCTGTTTAAGGAAGTCATACTGGTTGAGAAGCAAGTTGCTATTGCCCTGACATCTAAAGGTCTATTACAGACCACTTTGGAGTTGGCAAGTCCACTGTTTGGGTCATGGATGTGGAGCTTGATGAGGTGATGAACACTGTGGTATACCCATGGGTGGCTAACATAAGAAACATTTCTGAAATAATTGCTGGTTTTCACAGATAGGGTTCCCAAACTCATGCCAATAGTTTGCCCACAACAAGGATAAGGTGAACCACACAGGATACTCTTCCATCATTCTGCAAAGCTTGGTGGACCACAGAGGCAGGTTCATGAATATTAATGTGGGTGTTTGTAGCATTGACACCTATACAAAGCCCATCATTACAGGTTGCCTGGAATGTGTTTACAGCTTGGGGTGATGTTTGTGCTGGTAACAGTTGCAGATGTCTTCTGGTGGATTCATTTCTCAAGGCGTTTATGCTTCTCACAGTTAATCTGTATATGTAACCCATTTCTAGAGCTTTGCTACAATGCAAGTAAGTCTTGGGGTGGGTCTCTTGCTGACAACACTTTCAGCCACTGTTTCATTGCATTGCTTCTCATAATGTGCTTATTCCAATTTCCAGTGCTGTGGGGAGCCACTTATCATGATTGCTACAATGTTTGGTAGCTGCTTCAGGGAATAGTTGCAGTCTTGTTGTGACTGACTGGGTTTAGATTCCTCTATCAACTGTCGCTATGTTTTCCACTATATGTCTATGGTCTGAGATTGATCTGGGGACAAATCCAGCCATTGTGCAGCTGACTTCTTTTTCAGTGTCTATAGTGCCTGCCACGATTCACATCAATTTAGATCTTTTATTAACAGATTTCATGGAATGTGATTAAGATATAGAGTGGGGTTGCTGCAGGGGACCAGGGAGAATAGAGCCATTGTGTGGTCACTGTTTTGGCTGTTCATTGTCATCTCTGCTAGGAATTGTTCCAACAGCCTCTTGTGCTGCAGAGACTGCTCCTCTCTGGCCCTGATTTCTCTGCTCCATCCCAGCAACAGGTCCTCCAGGGCCCTTCTACGTCTTCCTCTCCTTTCTCTCATGTTCTCTCTCTGTCCTCTTGTGAAGAGAATTTGTCTTCTCCAGAAGGTCCTAACAATTAAATGGACAAAAGAAAGATTATATTTTAGCCATAGGGAAAATTTAACACATCCCTCCACATAACCTTGCTTTGCACTAGAATGCCACAATTTTGCTACTTTTGAACATTTATGGAATGTAACTGTCTCTCTCCATTATGTGCCCTGGTTCTCAGAAAGCACCCTTGCTACTCATGAGGAAGAACCAGACACACACACACAATAGTGAGATACATGTAATAGTATTTTTCACAAATTAAACTGTTTATAATGTGAGAAGGTGAAGGGTGGGGATAATTTCCTCTATGTTGCCAGTTTTACTTTTCTTTCTTTAAGACTGGATCACCTATCGAGCATATTGGTGCATTTCAAATACCAGAATGGAAAGAAGTGGCTTTTCGATTCAGCAGTACTGAACCCCTCAAACAATGCCTGGGAGATTTTTATGAGAATGGTCACAGCATTACATATCAATGAATGGAGAGGTTTAATGTGCTAGGAAGGTGGCCCTAACAAATTTGCACATCTGCTAAACCTCAAGGACGAGTTGGAATTCATGCTGCGTGAGAAATTTGCTAGTACAAGCTTCTATGTCTTGGAAGAATAATTATAGAAATGGACAAAATCCTGAGCTGGAATACAGTTCTTTGATCCAAAGGAGATTTGAAACCCCTTTCCCCTGTTTGCCTATCAGTGTGAAATGGAGATGGAGGCAGACATGCTGCAACTTTATTACAAATATCCTGGGACCCAGGACAGTGCCATAAATCCTTTCCCGAGACAGCTTGAAAGGTATGCCGAACTGTTCTGGGTCTGAGACTGGATACCACCCCCAGCTTTTCCTTAGTCAAATTTAAAGATATATTAAAGGTATGTTGACCTAAGATGTGCTCTGAGTGGCCTCAGTATGCCCCCTGCCTGACAGTACAGACAGAAAAACTGATTTTTAGTTCCTCAAGTTTCAACAGAATGTGGTCTGAATGCAAGATACATATTCTGTAATGCTAGAAACTTGGGGGAGTAAAATGGTCTCATTTGAAATGAAAATATTCAAGCCCTGTGCCCTTCTTTTTTTTTTTACCTTTTCTGTTCCCCCTCACCCACATTTCATTCTGGAACAAGCTTAATACTTGTAACCATTCCCTCTACCTTTTTCCAGAGCCAGGGTGGCTGGCGGAGAGGTGCAGCTGGCAGAGAGTGCCAGAACAGAGCCCCACAGAGAGGGGTAGTGAGTGACTGCTCAAACAGTGGAGCGAGTAAGGTTCCTCCTTACCCCGCCCTCCACCCAGGGTGAGAAGTTAACTCTGCAGATGCAGCTCTGAACTCTGGATCTGCACTGTCTAATGACAGCAACTGTGAGTGAGGTGCAGAGAAGGGACTTTTGGGTTGCAGGACTTAAGAACCTGAGGGGAAAAGGACACTGCCCAACTTACCTGGTGTGGGTCTTTAGCTCAGAGTTTGTGTTTATAAACCCTGTTTGTGGTGTTTCCCCAAATTAATGCCGCATTATTTCCCTCCTTTTATTAAAAGTTTTTTGCTACACTCAGACTCTGTGCTTGTGAGAGGGGAAGTACAACCTCTTAGAGGTGCTCAGGGAGTGATGTGTAATTGTCCCAGGTCACTGGGTCAGGGCTTGAGCTGGTTTAGATCGTATTGTTGAAAAGGAACTCTAGATACTGAACCTGGCCCTTGTTGCTGCCAACTCTGACTGGCAGAAGGATTACAAAAGTAATGAAATTAGAGTGGAGATTTTGGCCAAACTCAAGGAAACCAAAACTTGTTCATGGGCTCCAATGCTGGGGAACGTATAAAGTTAAGGGGCTGATTATCAGGAGTGCTGAGCTGGCATAGGTCCATTGCATTGTATAACTGTGGGAAATTTCAGTAATACACAGTACATCCTTCTAAAAACAAACAAACAAAAAACATTTACTACAAAATGTAGCTTAAATCACTGTTATCTTCCTTGTGGTCCCATCCTCTTTGTCAAGGGAATAGCTCTTTTCACCCTCAAAAAATTGTGATGATACTAATATGGAGACAGATCACCCTCTCCAATTGGAAAACCTGTGGAAGGTGTTTAAAGGATGAGGAAATCTCTGTAAGTTTCCCCTCATGGATGCTCCTTCTTGGTAAGAAGGGTTACTTCCTGATTGCTCCTTGGTGTCTGAATACTTATTTACTGTACAGAATTACTCCTATAACACTACAATCAAAACCGTCAGGGATGGGATTTTCAAAGGCATGTGGCTTTAGGAGTGCAAATCCCATTGACTTTCAGTGGAACTTGTGGCTCTAAACCCCTGAAGTACTTGTGCAAATCAATCTCTAAATGTACATACTTAATGACAACAGGGATTTTTTTATTCACTGTATATATGCAAATCATTAATATATGCATGTATTTTTTTTTGTCTATCAGTTTCAGTAGTTCCCACCACCAGATTATCTGGGCTCTATACAAAGTGTTAAGACAAACAGGAGTAGCCTGCTGGTTCAGTTCTATTTTTATTACAGTATTTCAATGGGTTAGTTTAGGCTGCTTTTCCTGGCAGTTTTAAAGCTCTCCAGTTAGGTCAACTATAATCATATTTTATCAAACATTGCTTGCTATAGTACATTTCAGTGTTCCTTCCCAGACATCAACGCCAACATCATATCTTTATTCTGGTCAAGAGTGCAGGAGAATCTTTCACCTCTTTTGATGCTGGCAGTTGAGACCCATGACTATTCATGGGTACACTTGACAAGTCCTTTTCTGCAGGCTGACCAGAAATTTACCATACTACCATCTTTGTAATGGTTCCTAACATTAATTCGCTCAAGATTCTGAATTCCAGATTTATTTTCTGGTACCAGGTTTATCAACAAGTGGTGTCTCATGCAGCTTATGTAACACGATACACACAGACACTCGATCTGGCCCAAATTGAACCCCTCGCCCCCCTTTCTGGGGTTTATTTTTATTGTTAACTTAAATAACAAGCAAATAAAAAAAACCCCGCATCCTAAACTCTTTATTGAGTTTGGCTGTGAAACTCAGAGACATTCAGTCTCTGGGTTGGAGCTAATATAACCCATCTGGTCTGACATCAGGGCAAGTCAGGAGAAAAGCTCTGCAGTTCTATGAAGATAATTTTGTTATGACTATAGCACAAAATAAGGTACAGACATATTGAGAATGTGAATCACATTTCATTAAAAAACTTCTTCAATATGTTCCATATTTGGTTGCAGATCATCTTCTGGTTAAAATACTGGCCTGGGACTCAGGAGATCTGAATTCTATTCTGAGCTCTGCCATGGGTTCAATGTGACCTTGTGTAAGGCTACGTCTACACTACAGGATAATTCCAAATTACATTAAACCGGTTTTATAAAACAGATATTATAAATTCGATTTCACGCGGCCACACTCAGGCACCAGTAATTCGGTGGTGTGGTCCATTTGCGTCCAGGGGCTAGCGTCGATTTCTGGAGCTCATTGTGGGTAGCTATTCCATAGCTATCCCATAGTTCCCGCAGTCTCCCCCGCCTTTGAATTCTGTGGTTGAATCATTGTCGCGGGTGTTTCTGGGTAAATGTCATCATGCCATTCCTTCCTCCGGGAAACAACAGCAGACAATCCTTTCGCGCTTTTTTCCCTGCGATTGCACCTGCAGATCGCCTAAGCATCGGCAACCATGGAGGCTTTCATGCTTTCTTTTTGTCACTGTCACCTATGTGTTACGGATCCGCGTGGACAGAGGTATCCCATACGCTACACAGCATGCATTCAGTTGCTTGGCACTGGTAGCAGAGAGTGTTACACGGTTCCGGTTGAACGTCTAATCTGAAAGTCTAAATTCGTGCAATGAGATGACAGTTATCATCTCTCTCTGTACTTGTCTGCTGCTTATCATGGTGCCCCTGGCCTGACCTCGCTGAGCCGGGGGGCAAAAGCAAAACTGGAATGATCCCCTGAGTCATCCCTCCTTATGGTTATCCTAAAAAATAGAGTCAGTCTGCCTAGAACTATAGGGCATAGTGTACTAGAGCAACAGTGTATCAGAGAAACCATAGAGACGGTCCAGTCAATCGCACAGTAATGACGGCAGCTCATTTGGAGTTCCTGCACAACTCCACCGTGCTTCCTGCTTCCCCAACCTTCTGGCTACCGTGCGAGGTCCCCTCCATTTGTAAGATAAAGAAGTAATAAAGAATCACGAGTTTTTGTGACATAAAATGGAAGGGATGGTAGCCTCCGGTGCTATACTTAGTTCCAGGCAGCGACAATTAAGCGGTGGGGAGGAGCGCCAGCATCCTACTCTATGATAGTCAGGAGTACAGAATCTTTTCTTATCCATGTAAAGGGGGGGGCTGATTGAGTCTCAGCCCCAGTTGATGTATGATGAGACGGTTACCACCGTTCTGTAACATCTACTGCTATTGACCAAGATCATTCCTGTTTCTGTTTTTGCCAGGCGCCCCCCTGGGCTGGCCATTAAGGCAACATGTTAGATATTGAGCAATTTATCAAAACATGGCACTCGTTCATTAAGGACGTTAACCGGTCCTACTGCACGTGTCTGCCACTGGATAGGGGAGAGGAGCCAAATACTGTGCTTCACTGCTGCAGCATAGCGTCTACCAGTCAGCATTCAGTAGATATAGAGGTGACACTGAAAGAAAGTTCAAGAAATGATTTCTTTCCCTTTTCTTTCATGTGGTGGAGGGTGGAGTTAAACTGAGGAGCTATTCCTGAACCACGGGACAATGTAGTTTGAACCTACAGGCATGTGGGAGTCAGCAAGAATGCAAATACTTTTCAGAGACTGCTGTGGACTGTGGCGATTAGCTTGGGTCCTCAGGTACCCCCTCCGTCTATGAGGCGTCCATTTGAGGGGGTTTTCCCCTTTGGCTTCTTGTTCACTTGTCACGCAGCATGTGTAGCCTGGAAGAGTTTTTCAAACGCTTGTTGCATTTCGTCTTCCGGTAAACAGAGCTTTGATAGAACGATTTGGTCTCCCCATACAGTGATCAGATCCAGTATCGTCCCGTACGGTTCATGCTGGAGCTTTTTTTTTGGATTGGGACTGCATCGCCATGTGTGCTGATCAGAGCTCCACGCTGGGCAAACAGGAAATGTAATTCAAAAGTTCGAGGGGCTTTTCCTGTTTACCTGCCCGTTGCATCCGAGTTCAGATTGCTGTCCAGAGCGGTCAGTGGTGCACTGTGGGATACCGCCCGGAGGCCAATAACGTCGATTTGCGGCCACACTAACCCTAATCTGATATGTTTACATCGATTTCAGCGCTACTCCTCTCGTCGGGGAGGAGTACAGAAATCGATTTAAAGAGCCCTTTATTTCGATATAAAGAGCATTGTAGTGTGGACGGGTACAGCGTTAAATCAATTTAACGCTGTTTAAATCGATTTAAACGCGTAGTGTAGACCAGGCCTAAGTGTCTCCTTTCCCTCAATTCCCCCATCGGTAAAAGGGGAATAACAATGCTTCCCTATTTCACAGAATTCATTATTGTTTGTTAGAAGCTTGCATACTATGGTGATGGACCTCCATAGAAAAGCATACTGTAATATCATAATGGCAAATGAACAGTGTGACAACTATGGCAGTTCCTCACAGGAAAATGAAACATTGGAAAGTATTTAATGTGCTTTAGCAACTTGAAACAAAGAGGAAAGCCAGCAGCCAGTATTATCTGGCAGTTCTTCACAGACCACAAGCAAGTGATCTTTGATTGCCAGGATCTACTGGCCTCAGTTTGAAAACTGTTATGTATAGTTATTTTAATATATTTAATTACATATATAAACACAAGACACAAACATCAGCTGCTTCATAGTTTAGCATGCAAGAATGGTAGGTGGTGCTCTGTAAACTATCTGAATTAGTTCACATACAATAGCCTTGGAAGTGGCTTAATTAATAGTTACTCCAGAGCTGCTTGATGGTTGGCCAGTGTCACTACCAGAGAACATGCTGGGAAATCATTTAGAGCAGTGGCTATTAGGCCAGTTCTCTGGAAGTTAGGGGGATTCATAGTTTGTACCTAACTCAACCTATATGGTTATTTGGAAACCACACTTCTTCAGTGTGTCCAGTTTTGCCAGCTCTCACAATTTTATCATGTGTCTTGTGATATCTGATGTTTTTCTTAAATCACCAGCTCCTTGGAGGCAAGAATCTCAGTTTTCATTTAAAAAAAAAACTGTTTCTAGCCTGCTTGGCTGAGGAGAGAGCTTGGTATCAAGTGCATTGTAAAGATTTAACACTCAGAAAGCACATAAAAAGAATGCACTTTTTAAAATTATTTTTTAAATCTCATCGTTTTTAAGCCAATCTCAATCTTTTTTGGGGTCTGACTGTGATTTTTGTACACAGGAGTTGGCAATGCTGTCAGTAGAAAAGTTGGAAGGAATGATATTATTCACCCGGTGTATGAATTGTTAAAGTCCTTTGTCTCTCTCTGTGATCCCCAACACCATAAAATCAGACTACCTCACAATCTTCAATATATTTATCCTCACAAACCCCTTTAAAGTAGGGAGGTCCTATTATATCCATCTTGCAGATAGGAAACTGAGGCACAGAGTGTTTAAGTGACTTATGCAAGGTCTGACAGGAAGGATGCGGTAGAGCTGGTATTGAACATGAGTCTCTCAAAGTCCCAGCTAGTGCCAAAATCCACCAGACTACTCTTCCTCTCTGTTTTTGTGGAAGCATGACAAGTAGAACCACTTATCTCCTGACCCCTCTGCCATTTGCTCCGAAATCTTCTAAATAGAAGATTTGATGGAGGAAGCTGCCTGCCCCCATGTCCACTGGTCTTCTTTCTACAAAGTAACTCTAAATATTCCAGAGCCTACTGTGGATGCTCATAGCCCTTCAAAACACTTTGGGACTGAGGAAATCATTGCAAAAGAGACAAGTGACATAATTTGTTGAGTCTTTTTCTGTAAACCTTTTATATGCTTTATTTTACATGTATTTTGAGGGGAAGGGAATTTTGCACATTGTGGATTTCCCGAAGAGCCTCCACAAACTGCCTGAATTTGTATCTAAGCCCTGAAAAGAAAAAGAGGGAAACTGGAAAAACTATTAAAAATTCATCCTAACGTTATTCACTGCTTATTGTTTATTTGTTTTCCTAATAGGTTAAGGCCTTTCTTAACTTCAGTTTTGATTTCCCAATATGGCACAAAGTGAAAGCAGGTTTTCTTTCTTGTGCATTTCTGCAAAAGGTCAAATTAAATTTCTTCATGCCCAGTATAATTCTGAATATTTTGCTGTAATATAAACACAGCTCTGCCATCAAAATCTGCTTTCTGCTAGCCAGTTCTTTAATCAATTGCACCGAGCTCCAGCTGGAACTTTTTGAAATTCAGCATTTACTTTGCAGAGGTTTACATGAACATGTTATTTTGGTTTCAACCCTCAGCAGTATGTACCACCAGGTTTCAGGTTGAGGTGGTGGGTTTGTTTAACCTAAATGTCAAAGGAAACTTAGAATGACTGATTTATGCTTTTTAAATAATATGAAACCCTGAATTCTACATGATTTTGATGTAACTCTCTAAATCTGTCCAGATTTGCTACCATATGCTCAAAATTGGAGGCAGGAACACTTGAAAGGACTGTGAATGTTACTAAATCTGCCGTGAACGTGGTCTGCATGTGGATTTTGAAAGAAATCCTGAAAGCAGGTGAGTTTTGCTGCAAAAACATCACAAAGCCCTAGTAGCAGCACAAAAAAGAGAATGATAGATATAAAATACCTTGGCATTGAAATGAAGTAACCTCTGTGAACTGTATTATAAGACATATTTAGAATTAGCTTTTATCTGCTATCATCTTCCTTGAGAGAGGTATGACCTTGTGCTATGAATGAACACAGGACTGGAAGTAAAGAACACAGATTCTATTCCCATATCTACCCAGGACTTGAAAGGTGGCTTTGGGCAAATCTCTAACTCAGTTGTGAACCCTCCTCCAGTTAGTGAGCAGTTACTCACACAAGTACTCCCATGGATTTATGGGTCTACTCATGTGAGTAACTGTACACTGATATGGCCCTGATTGTTATATTTTACTTTTTTATTATTTGTGTTGTGGCACAATCAGGACTGTGACCCCCTAGTGTCAGGCACTGTAAAAACACACAGGAAGTCATGGTCATTGCTCTGACCTGAAAAACTTGCAATCTAATTTGAAGTATGTATTACACACGATTGGAGGGAGAGGGGATGAGGAAAGCTACTTAGCAGGGGTGTTGTGAGGCTTAATTCATGATTGTAAATCATTTGATTATGAAAAGCACTATATCAGTTAAAACATTAATAATATGGTAAAAATTAACTGTTCTGCATTTCCATCCACATCAGCACATATACCTATGTGCTTGAAAAGAAAAGGAGAACATAGTTAACATTCCGTTAACTGTCCACCTAACTATATAGATTTCATCCTTATGTACAGTTATCTGTCTTGATCAGGTTACAAATACAAATAGTGCTGGTGGTGTTTGCTGATTTCCAGGATGCATTAGTTGGATCCATTTGGCTGAACAGATGTTTATCCACCTAACAAAGAACCTTGATCTTGCCACTGATTTTTGTTTCAAGATGTTAAAAGAATCCACTTTATTAAGCCCAGGATAAATTTAGCTTTCAAGCTGGTAGCAGGAAACTTTGTAGTGTTATCAGTTAACTGTCAAAAGAGTAAAGGAATTTCTTCACAGTGTTATTAGGTGACCATTGGTGTTGCTTTGTTAGTTCATAAACAGTACCCATATACTTAATTCATTTGTATGGTTGGAAATAATGCAACTGGCAACCATAAAACAGTTTCATACATAAAATATACTACATATCAAATACTCAAACTGTTTGCATCCTACTAAATCCTATGGTCATTTTTCTTAAACTGTGTCAAATCATTCTGGTAAAATTTGAATAAATCATAATTTCACAAAGAAATACTTCTTGGCAATTAGAGAAGCACACTATCAAAAAGAAAAAAGAGAACTTATTACATCAAGACCCTTACAAGAAACCCTGCCTTTTCAGAAACAATCACCACCATGTACCTCACTATTGCTAAATTCCCCTTGCAGTTTCTGTTGGACATTATTCTTCATTTCTTGTCCAAAAGGAATAAAAGGGCTAAATTCACAGCAAATACTAGGCACAAAGAATAATATAACCAGCAATAATGCTGAGCACTTGCACCTCTATGCTGAGGATCTGTCAGAATTAGGTCCATTGTCTTTTTTTTTAAGATATACATTATAGCAGGCTTAGCTAGTAGCCATTATAATTGAGGTTAAATTCCAATTTATATATTCTAATAAGATGCCACCTTTTATAATTATTCATAAATTCTTCAAACACATTTATTTTAGGATGATACTTTCCAGTATTGATCATAACCAAATGGAAAACATTTCTGGAGTTGTTTTAGGCACATAGTTCAGCATTTTCTGGTTTTGGTTGCGTGTGAGGAAAGACAAGTGTTCACAATGTGTTCTGAACAGAAATTTTGCAATTGCATAATTAAAAAATGATTGAAACTAGAAGTGTCAGCCTGGGTTTGTTTTGTAGACAGAAGGTGTTCAAGTCAAGGTTGAAGAAAATTAGTGTTAAATAAATTAGTATTTCAAATTACCACATTGTGACATGTGCTGTAGAATTTTTCTAGTCTTTTTTTAACAATGTATTTGTAAAGTTGACACAGTACATGATACGTAATTTTAAAACTCATTGTCTTCAAGCATAACTTGATTTGTACCAGTAGATCTAAATGAGATCTATCAAAAACACCAAGTCTGAAGTAAAATCTGTTTAATAGAAATACAGACATAAAAGTTTGAAGGGGGTATGTGCACCCTGAACTATTGCCACCTTTTGGGTGAACTGAGTCCTGAAAACAGGAGGTGGGTTCTGAAATCGTGGAGATGGTCCAGAGTTCGAGATGGCTGAAATTCTGAGATGGCAGTTGGTTTGTGAAAGTTTTAACTTTGAGATAGTTCAAAGTATATGAGGGCAGTTTATTCATGAGGCTTCCGCTGACAATAGCTGCATTGAGGAAACTTCCTGCCAAAAAGTGCCTCATCAAGGAAATGACATACTCCAGAACTTAAATGATTTGGAATATTTTGGTTCTTACCCCCACCCACTCACACACACACACTTTAAAAGACAGGGCAAGGCAAGGCAATTACATTCTGAAACTAATAGTAAAGCAGTGTTAAAGCTGAGAAATCAATCTCCTATAAATCCAGTAAATTCTCGACATTGACATTGAATACACAACTTTTACTATTCCACTTTTGGTTGCACTTAGTGTTTTTTATGTTTGGAGAGATATTAACAGTGGAATTCCTTATCTTATGTAAAGGGAATCTCTCTTTATATAGGGATCTTTATGATCTTCAGAAGCATCTTTTGATTGATGTGCCTACATCTTTTGATTGATGTGCCCCACCTTAATTTGGATATGCACTCCACATGGCTCTTTTTATTCCAGTGTTGATCTCTGAGTAACAACAGGTGTTCATATTTCTTCTGATTTATCTTGAGCAAGATAATCGAGAACATACCATACAGTGAATTAAATTTGAGAAAATATTTTCTCAGATATTCTGTTCTAATAGATTTTTAGAGTTTTACATTTCATAGCGGATATTGTAATGTGTTCTAATTGGTGGTTAACAGGTATGATGGCTTTTCCATGCTCCACTGGTTGGCTTGCAACAGATAGAAGACAGACATAAGGCCGCGGACATTGTAGACATGTGTAGCCAGTGCAAAGAGATTCATGTACAATATTAGAGCGTGGGCTTCTTTCAAGATAGTCCATTTTAAGATGAATGTTGCCTTGCCTCATTCATACAGCAGATATTTTCCCAATTCTCACAATTTACCAAGATTTATAAAGTGATCAGTTAATAGGCTAATAACCCCAATACTAATCAAATATATATAATTTCACTGTACTGCCACTTTTTTTGGAGTCCTGTCTACATTCATGGAACTTTAATTCTCAAAGGCTGTTAGCAGAGTCAAATCTGTCTTCCATTCCTGTGCCAGTCCTTGCTTTGTTTAATGAGCTAACATTTAAAAGAGAGTGTAGTGAGGCAGCCTGGCTCCCAGGCACCCCGGAGAATGAAGACCCCAGCCGGAGGCTGGACTGGGCGGAGCTACGGAGCTCTGAGCCCGCCCTGCAAAGGGTCAAGTGCCGACCCGGAAGTATAAAGGCAGGCCCTCCGAGTTCAGTGAGGCCCCAGCCGTCGGAGGGGCCGGACATCTGTGATCAAGCTCCCGCTGGGGAGGCTTGGCCGATCCTGTCCCGCGCTCGCTACCCGGAGGAGGACTGGCCGAGTCTACCTTTTGCCACCTACCCCGAGGACCCGCTGAACCCACCTGTGGACACTCACCCTGAGGAGCCGATGGCAGTTGACCCCTATGCTGACACCATGACGACCCAGGTAGGTCCTGAGGGGAAGTACGGAAGCAGCCTGGGGGCAGCCGACCCCAGTCTGGCTGCGGAGTTGCCAGAGCGAATGTCAGTGTGTTGCGGCCAGGATCCCCACTGACACAGCAGCAGACTGCCTGCCGCTGCTAGGGCCCCGGGCTGGGACGCAGTGGAGTGGGAGGGCCTGCATCCCCCGTGCTACCCAACGTCTGGGTGTCAGCCTCCCCCTCTCCCTGGGCCTGAGGAGGCCAAATCCTAGAACTGCTATTGCTAAGCCCTGTTTAAAGGCCTGAGCCTATTTGACTTTACTGTGTTTGCTGCCCCCCCGAACCCAGAGCCTGGGCTGGACAGACTGAACTGCTTGCTTGGTGTAGTGAGGTGGCCTGGTCCCAGGCGCCCCGAGAACGAGGAGCCCCTCTTTCGACAGCGGACCCCCTTACAGAGAGCTGTAATAATCTTTGGTTGGTGTAGTGATGCATTTAATCATTTGTGTATTGAGACAGTGCCTGTGAAAATTCGCTTTCATAACTAAATTGCCTGTATCAAAATTAAGTAATAGCTCACTTAACTCTTCAGACTTCTGAATAATGAGAGTACTGCAGGAATTCATTGTTTGAACTACAACAAGTTGATTGACCATGTTTCCACTTCACAAAACTGGAAACATATAGTTGTGGAGTGCACAGTTGCCAGAGAAAGTCTGATGGTCAGAAATAAAATTTGATATGACCACTTGACACAGCAAGCAGTGAATTTTGTGAAATGTAATATAAACTTGGCTTTTCTTCTAGTTCTTGGGGACATTTAGCATTTTCCTTTTGGGGGAAGGAGAGCAAGAGTAAGCTTCCCATGTCAGTGTTTCTGAATCTATTTTTTGGCTCACGGCATCTTTTCTTTTTCTAAGCTTCACAGCCATAGCAAATGTTTTTAAAGGATCAATGCACAGCATAGCGTTAATGTATGTATGTAAAATGTATTTTAACAACCTTAATATTAACTAGCAAATCAATTCAATCAGTACTTTACAACTAATTGATTTGGATGGATGATATCGGGCATAGCTTTCCCCAGCCTAGGTGCCAAAACTGTGGCCAATGTTTTCATATCACTATGAATTACGGACATATTTGCCACTGCTTCCAGCAGCTCCCATTGGTCTGGAGCAGTGAACTGTGGCCACTGGGAGCTACGATCGGCCAAACCTGCGGATGTGGCAGGTAAACAAACTGGCCTGGCCCACCAGGGGCTTTCCCTTTACAAGTGGTGGAACAAGTTTGGGAACCACTGAATTAGGGGGATTGGTTTACAGTTCAAGCATGGTATGAGAGCCTGACATGACTTAGGAATAACTGACATCAAGCCTTCCCTGTGTAGGGTGGTGGGAAGGGGAGAGTACCCTCCTCCAGGGATACACTGAACAGGGTAAGCAGCTTACCTATAAGGGACTGAAAACACTGTTCATAAACTTCAACAGGGAAGCATCTAGGCTGGGACCTTACCCCATTTCATGGACTTCAGGGTACTGGCAAGCTCTGATGTTGTTAATGCAGCATCCAAGCTCTCCTGCTGGGTCACAGAGAGTTGGGACATCTGTATTTTAATAAAGAAAATGTCCAGGGCCTCATGCAAAGGAGAAGATTCTGAATGGTATATACAGATGTAAAACAATTGTTTATTTAGAACTCTGGCTGTGGTATACAATTTATTTTATGTATCTTGGATTGTTGTAATAGTTGTCTCAGCTGTTCGTTCCACCAGTTGGCAAGTTAACAGTCTACCTGCTATTTCCTCCTGCCTCCGAGAAGTGTTTTCTTAACTGAAAAAGTACAAACTCAGCTTGGTATTGTGATTAAGTGTGTAGACCCCCACAATGTAGCAGCCAAGAAAAAGTTAATAATGTACCAGTTACTCCTCCAGCTGTGTCAAAGGGTATGTCAACACCGCAATTAAAAACCTGTGGCTGGCTCATGGCAGCTGATTTGGGCTAAGGGGATGTTCACGCTTCAGCCTGAGCTCTGGGACCTTCCCACCTTGCAGGATCCTAGAGCCTGAGCCCCAGCCTGAGTCTAAAAGTCTACACTGCAATGAAACAGCCCCTTTGCTCAAGCCCCACTCAACTGTCATGGGCCAACCCCTGGTTTTTAATTACTGTGTGCACATACCATAAGAGGTCAATTAGCAACAGTTGGTATAAAAGGCTGCAGCATAGAGAAGAGCTGCTGCCAGAGAGGTGGAGTGTGGTCTTGAAGAAGCACCTCAGTAGCCAGTTGGGAAGAAGCTGCACTCCAGCATGGGAGGAGTGGAGTCTGTAGCCATGTGGGAAATGCAGACAAACAGGGAAAAGGTAGGAGCAACCCATGGAAGCAGTTGGAGATTGTAAGGAGCAGTCCTGAGCTTCCAAACATAGGGTCCCAAAGGGTCCCTGAGTTTTCCTCCTCCAACAGGAGAGAAAAATCAAACCCCAGGATAAAGAGAGGCAAATGAGGGCCAAAGACCTGGCATAAAATTAATTAGACTTTTTGTGTTTTTCTGTTACCCCGGAATGGGACTGAACTGAAAGATAGGCCAGGCCACAGAAGCTGCAGACAGTTACAGCACCAGATAGACAACAGGCAACACTAGAGCAAAAAAACTACTGCAACACTGAATCCTGGCACTAGGGGAGTGTTCTGGAGATGAGTTCACTTCCTGACAGGGTTGTGTGCAGCTTACTGAGCGCAGACCTGTTTCTCGTCAGTCTACGTAGGAGTACTAAGGATTAGTGTCCATCTCCTTGACTTTCCTTTTATGGAGTACCATAATTTCCCTTTGCTCCCTTGTTTTAGCCACAGCAAAGCTAATCATTCTGTCTCTAAGACAGACATTTAAAGTTTCCCAAAGAAGTTTGCAGAAGGAGTTGAGGGCTCCCTGCATCCAGGAAAAGGTTAATTTCCTTATTTATTAACATCTGAAAATGGTGAGTCTAAAAGTAGTGAGGTGTTAAACCTCCATCTATTTTGTTTCTCATCCAGCACGATGGAAATCAATTGCAGGGTAAAGGGTGCATGGTCAGAAATCACTATAGGGCCAATTGACGAGTTGAATATAAATTAGATTAGCCCTTCTGAGATTATGAAAAAGTAGGTCTATGAATATGTATTTGGACAGGGGAGAAAATGTGTAATCTCTTTCTGTTGGGTGCACAAGTCTCCACACATCACAGACATGTATTTTAAAATTTGGTGCAGTGGTATTTTGGGTCCAGCTCTTTATCAGTGGTCCTTAGGACACTATAAAACATTCTTTCTAACAATCTACAAAGTTAGGTAATCTTATGTTAAATGCTTAACAGTAAGGTGTTTGTTTGTATGTTTGTCACTCAGTCCCAAAGAAAGATATGTTGGAATTGGAAAAGGTACAGAAAAAAGCAGCAAAAATGATTCGGGGTATGGAACAGCTTCTGTATGCGGAAAAATTAATAAGATTGGGATTTCTCAGCTTGGAAAAGAGATAACTAAGGAGGATATATTATTGAGGTCTATAAAATCATGACTGATGTGGAGAAAGTAAATAAGGAAGTATTAGTTACTCCTTCTCACAACACAAGAACTAGAGGTCACCAAATGAAATTAATAGGCATTAGATTTAAAACAAATAAAAGGAATTGTTTCTTCATACAATGCACAATCAACCTGTGGAACTCTTTGCCAGAGTATGTTGTGAAAGCCAAGACTGTAACAGGGTTAAGAAAAGAACTGGATAAGAATGGGATGCAAAACACTGTTCTGAAGTTTCCCAAGCCTCTGTTTGCCAGAAAGTGGGAATGGGTGACACGGGATGGATCACTTGATGATTACCTGTTCTGTTCATTCCCTCTGAAGCACCTGGCATTGGCCATTGTCGGAAGACAAGATACTGGCTAGATGGGCCATTGGTCTGACCCAGTATGGCCATTCTTATCTTTTTATGTTTAGTATAACATATAGATATATCGGTATTTCCATCTTGGTCATTTGAAATCGGCTTTGTATTTTATGCATGGATTATCTGAGGCTGAATACAAGGACAGAGAGCCAGATAGATGTCTTAACTGTAGATAAACTCCTGCATTTATCTAATCAAACTTGGTATTTTAAAATGTATGCTTCACAAAACTGCTGCTGTGGTCCAAATGTCACTTTCAGTATCCAGACATACACTATGTCCGAATGAAAAGAAGATGACCGATAAAAGAAGAAATGAAGTGTCTATGTTTTTAAAGTCAATTGATTCAGGAACTACTTTGTGCATGTCACTTGCATTGTTTTAAAGTTCTTTTAAGAGATTGGAAATTGATGGATTAACTGTTGAATGTCACCCATCAGAGTTTCACAACTAATTTTCTTCAGCTTTTTTTCTCCAGCTTCCATATAAAGAAAATGTAAAATATTAGAATTATACAGATTGATAGATTCCATTGTGCATGAATAACATTTTCTTCTGCAAAAAATATCTTTTATGTTGTAAAAGCTATCTGATATCCATGCTCTTTAAAGCCTAAAATTGATGGAAATATTATTTTGGGATCTTCACTACTCACCAGGGTCTTACATAACCAGATTTGGTTATCTCTGTTGGCAAGTAAGTTCCCTTTTAATCTGAACAGCTAAAGACATTTTGCACTATTTAGAGTGACTAAGATCTTGTTTCCACATTTTCAAAGTGAGCAATGTTTTAAATCTACACTGTCCAGTGGTGTCAGATATGTGCATTTCTCTGAAGGGCTGTTTAACGTAGGTGACCCCAATTCTAATGCTTCTGTTATCAAACATAAATATTTATATTTCCTGGATGGTTCCTTAAAGTGTTTTGTTTTCATACTGGGATGGTAGCCTGGGGATAACTATGGACAATAGGCAGCTGGGGTTAACTGAGTGGACTGCTAATGAGATGCAGAGCTTTTTACCTTTAGGACACTTGACTCTGACCAGGAGTTGTATTGGCAACTGGAAGGTGTTAACATTAATGGTCTCTGCAGAATGGTGGTCTAGTACTATTGTTGGCACTGGCAGCAAAGAATGCAAGGACTGAGGCATGGATATGGACAGGGTCGGCTCTAGGTTTTTTGCTGCCCCAAGCAAAAAAATTATTGGGTGTGCCTCACCCCATCCCTGGGCTCTCACCCACCCCCACGAGTGCCCTTCCCCACCGCACACCCTGCCTCCCCAGCACTGGGCTCCCCTCTCGTCTCCAGCCAGTCCAGCGCTAGCAGGGTCAGGGTAAGCAGTGGGGCTCCCAGGCTGTGCCTCAGCCCAGGGTCCCTCCAGCTGGGGCTCCTGCCTCCAGGACTGGTTGGGACCCGGGAGGGCAGAGCCAGGGGACTGCCCCATCAGGGGACTGAGGAGCCAGGGCAGGGTAACCCCAGAGGGAGCAGAGCCCTGGAGAGCGGTACACAAGCCCTGTATGGAAGCGTCCCACCCTCTATGGCCCCACTGCTGCTTCTGGCCGCCCTGCCTCAGTCCCTGGGCGGCTTGGGCCACTTCACCCAGCCCTGGCTGCAGTGCTGGGGGGCGGCCGCCCTGCGGCACCTGCAGGCGGATCTGTGTGCCCCATGGGGCATCCCCCAGCCTGGGTGTCCCCCACTTGGAGCCTGTCCAGCCCAGCCACAAGGTGTGAGTGCTGCTCCCCCACGGTGTGAACTGCAGTGGCCCCAGGGCGCCCCCCTCGCACGACGCCCTGCTACTGCCAAGGCCAGCTTTAGGCTTTTGTGCTAGAAGGGGGGAAAAAAAGGCTGGAATGCCTCCCCTGAAAATGTGCCGCCCAAGCACGTGCTTGGTTTGCTGGTGCCTAGAGCAGGCCCTGGATATGGAACTACCCCAGAGGATGAAAATGGTTGAGACACTATTTGGAGTACAAGAAAACTCACATGACCGCTGCTCATGCTGTGATTTGTTCTGTAGATAAATAGGAATTCACTTTTCAAAGCTCTCAATCCAGCCAAAAGTCATGAGCATTAAATACACTCAAAGTTTTTGATGTTTATTTTTAGCCATTTTGTACTTCTTGCTGTAATCAATCCCACTTGCCTATGTAGCAATTCCCAGGCTTCTCACTGTCTGGCAGTCCAATAATATTTTTTGAGTTTGAAACCTAATTAAAATCTCTATGCTCCTTAGTATGAGACAGATCAAAGTCAAATTTGGAATTCTTAACACCCAGCTTTTCTTTTCCTCCCAAAATCACTCTCTGCTGTCTAAAACTATTTTGTAGAAGTCCAGTACACTGTTACCTTCTCTGTTTGAAGATTTTCTCTCTGTCATTGGAAACTCTGACACTTTGATAGTTATTCTTATAAGAGGCTCAGTGGAATAGATCATACACTTGCACTCCGCTTCATACAACAAATGGAGTAGGGAACTAGATGAGACAGATCCTCAGCCACATAGATGATATTGCTATATTTAGCAACACCTGGGAAGAACACACATATTGAAAAGCATCAGGGAGGCAGGCCTCACAGTCAAGGTGTTAAAGTGTATGGTTGGGGCAGCAAAGATCTCTTACCTGGGTTGTTTGGAGGCCAAATCCATCCATACACTCTGGAAGTGGAAGCTATTGTGAATTGGCCTGTCCCCAAAACTAAAAAAACAGGTTCAATCTTGTTTAGGTCTTGCTAACTATTACTGAAAATTTGTGTGGAGGTTTTAATGACATTGTCACTCCTGTCACAAGACAATGCTAGAAAAGAAAACCAGAAAAAGTGGTTTGCTCAGACATCTGTCAAAAGGGTTTTGATACAGTGAAACAGATTTTATCAATGACACCCATTTTGGACAGTCCATATTTTAAGAAAATGTTTTAATTTTGTACTGATGCATCTGATGCAGGCCTTGGGGAGGATATTGATGCAAACGGGGAGGATAACAAGAAAAACCCCATTGCATTTCTGACTAAACAGAATTACTCTAATACAATGGAGCATAGCTTTGCAGGAATATTATATGGAAATGAAACATATTTGGGGTGGAGAACAAGGTAGACAATGCCCTATCCAGACATAAGGGGGCAGAAGTGAAGCTTATGTCATGGCGAGTGGCCAAAACTCCAGCATCAAATGCACAAGGAGTATGTGTGGCAATCAGGCCTCAGACACTCCAAGGTTAGGACAGGGGGTCTAAACACCGAAGAATAAGCAATGGTATCAACTGATAGTATACAATCTTACTATGTATAAAAATATGTTGAGTAAGGTATTTTATGAAAGTAATGTTCTGTACTTGATCATTATGAGATATGCATACAAACTGTGGTTACGAATCTCTGTGTTTATGTATATAGAAAACTGTGCTCATAACCTGTACTACAATTTCAAATACACCTCACAGCAGGGAGGGGCACCTCCCAAGACAGGTGTTTACATACAGTCAGATGCGAGTCTCTTTTCCTGGGCTGTACAATGGATTGTTAACAATGGACCATTATAGTTAATGGAAAGATATAGAGACAACTGGGGATTTCCCCACTTTGAATTTCTGTAGTGACTGAAGCAAAAACATCTGAAAAACCCGTTTAACACTTTTCAGCTAGGGTTCTGTTACCTTGAGCACCTTAGCTGATGTCATGATGTAAGACCATAGCTTTTCATCAGGCAATCTGGTAGAGGTTATGCAGAATTAGTCAGTCACTAACAACTGTCAGTCTGACAAGGTGGGTGAAGTAATATTTTTTTTATTGGACCATCTTCTGTTGGTAAAAGAGATGAGCTTTCAAGCTTCCCTAGACCTGAGGAAGAGCTCTGTGTAGCTCGTAAGCTTGATTCTCTCACCAACAAAAGTTGATCCAACAAAAGATTTTGCCTCATCCACCTTGTCTATATAATAACCTGGGACTGACGTGGCTACAACAACACTGCATACAATTGTCAGTCTGGGAATCCTAAGTAGAAAAATGTACTTGGGGCAGTGAATGATCACTTCAGATGAAATTCACCCCTGTGCTGGAGACAAACACAAGGCTGAGCACCACTTATAGTGCCTCAAAACAGAGCTTGAGTGGGACATAAATGGTGCCAGGGCCTTGAACTGCCCCTTTCCAATGGGTTGTAGATGAGAGTGGTTAACTGTGAAAGGGGAAAAACAAACTAAGCAAGATTAGAGTAAATCTCTGCTCACCAATAATTAGAGTGACCAGACAGCAAGTGTGAAAAATCGGGACGGGGGGTTATGGGAGCCTATATAAGAAAAAGACCAAAAAATCAGGACTGTCCCTATAAAATCATGACATTTAGTCACTCTACCGATAATGTGTTTCTAATTTTGCAGTTCAATGTGGACACAGCACAAGTGGATGTCTGCAGAGTTCTGAAATTAAATGTAGTGTCAAAGCAGAAAAATCTTATTTTTATAACAAGTATACTTTGAAGAGATGGAACCATATTTTTGTATTGTTTTTTTTTCTTTCTGTCATGAAAAGAAAATCATCCTTTTTTGTCCAACTAGCATGAACCTCTGATCTTAACCCATTAACCCTACAGAGTATTGAAAAGTTCTATCTGAAAAAAATAGTGCCCAGAAAATTAATAGAGTTTCCTTGTTCTTGCCTACATTCACTGAAAACCTTACATGTCAGAACAAAATAAATCCTAGGTGGCCACCGAACTCTGAGTACAATGTGTCAGAAAAGACACACTGCAAATTTGGCTTCTAATTGTTTCCTACATTTCATTTAGTGCTGCTTTTATAAGACAATTGTGGCACAAACAGCTAATTGTCACACCTTCAAGAGGACATCTGTTTGGCTTCATATAGAATTTTATTTCCCAGCATTCAATTAATTGCCTCATTATCTTTTGACTGCCTAACCATGAAATGGTCCTGTTGGTTATATTCTTCTTATCATAAATGTTTTGTTTATCTCAGCTTTTTCAATATGTTGCTTTCTAATGTTGTTCAAAGTATCCTGATTGGTACAGAACAATGCTCTAGATCATTGTTCATTGAAAGACAGATTTTTCATCTACACCCAGTTGATACTAGGTCACCAACTCCAATGAGCCATTTGAATTATCCTTCTAAATGTTGCAGTACTGCCCCCCCCCCCCCGGCCTTCCACACAGCTGCCAGTGCAAGGTGCTGAGTCCTACGAATGGCAGCCCCATGTTCTGCTCCTTCCACCACTGTGGTTCCCAGGAGAGCCCTGCAGTTCAGTGGATGCTGATTTCTATCTGTGGATAGCCGCATCTGTGGGTATACATTTGTATCCACATAGGGCTCTGTACATTTTCAAGAATGAATTGTAGAGCCCTGCACAGATACAAATGTATACCCACAGATGCCGATATCCGTGGATAGAAATCAGTATCTGCTCAACCATCAGGCTCTCCCAGGAACCACAGCGGTGAAAGGAGCAGAACATGGGGCCACCACTCCCAGGAGCCCGTGCCCAGCACCAGCAGCTCCCCTGGCATGTCTGTACCACCCCCAGCCCTGTCCTGCAGCGAGGCTGTACAAACCCCAGACAGGATACACAGCTGCGTGGTGTCCAGTCAGAAGTACTGACCAGACACCAAATGTCTGGTTACCACCTGCAAGAGTGCCAGAACAAGGGGTGCTGCCTGCAAACTCCACCACCAGCCTGCCCCCTGCCAGCCTGGCTGGGAATGTGGAGACTGGGAAGGGCCAGAGTGGGAACAGAGCAGTGCATGGCGGGGGCACCAGGTCATCAAACTGCACCAGCCCATTCTCAGCCAGGGCATCTCTTACCAGCATCTTGTGGGCAGGTAAGCTCTGCATCAGCTCCCAGCAGGCAGCAGGTCAGTCCCAGGGCAAAGGGAAGCGAGTGAGCAACAAGGGTGGGAGGCCTGTAGTGTCCAGTTTTAAGAAATTGGAAAGTAGGCAATCATACCTGATGGTGATTCACCTTTATTGGGAGTTCTTCTCCATATTAGCCTGTGAATCTATCTGGGGTCCAAAGTGTAACTGAAGCCTGCTGAAGAAAGAGAGCCTTAGCACACCCCTGGGACAATTCCTTTGTCTTCATTCACAACCGTGGACTATCTGGGGCTCAGTTGGAGGGCTGAGCCTCTTATGACTGCACCAGAATGATGGAATGCCTGGGCATTGCCAAGCAGAGGCCTGCGTGAATGCAGAGGCCCAGCCCAGGGCTGGGAGGTGGGGTTGCCCTGGGGAAGGAATTTGGTACAGCATAAATATATCTGAATTTAGCTGTGCCCTATAGTCAACACTGTGCATGCAGATATTTCTGACAGAGTGCAAAGGGTAAATCAGAAAGAAAGCATGGCTTTTATAGTGTTGTTTAAGACCCTGGTCCAAAGCCCATTAAAACAATTGGAGTCTTTCCACTAACTTTGGTGGCTTTTGAATCAAGCACAGTATGACCACTTCTCATGTTACCAACCATTATTTATAGAACAATAAAGAGTTAGTTCTTAACAGATATTAAGATTTGTCTACACTATCACTTTTGCCGGTAAAACTTTTGTCGGCTGGGGTATGAAAAAAACATCGCTCCCAACAGACATAAGTTTAACCAACAAAAGTGCTGGTGTGGACATTGCTATGTTGGTGGGAGATGCTCTCCTGCTGACATAACTACCACCACTGTTGGAGGTGATTTAATTATGCCAGCAAGAGAGATGGCATCGAGCGGCTACACGGG
This sequence comes from Chelonoidis abingdonii, assembly GCF_003597395.2. Taxonomy (NCBI): domain Eukaryota; kingdom Metazoa; phylum Chordata; order Testudines; family Testudinidae; genus Chelonoidis; species Chelonoidis abingdonii. The sequence goes on from NC_133773.1 coordinate 84,614,418, forward strand.
AGACCTTACAGCAGTGCAGCTGTAATGGAGACATAGCCTCAGCTCATGCACTGCACAAAAAAACAAAATGAGAACATATCTGAGAGATTAACAGCAGCCTCTATAATTTTTTGTTCCCCCAGCATAGAACAGATCTCTAAATAAACGAAAAACAAACCAACCACCATGAAGTAGGACTAATGAGATCATAATTCAGAATATGACTCTCATAGCTTACAAGGAGTGGATTCAGGATTGTACAGACAAACCAGCAATGCCTGCTACTGCAGCTTTCTTTCTCTGATTCTCTTTCTTTTCCTCCTATAAAGTCCTTCCATAAACATCATTCTTACAAAAACAAAATGTGGTGCCATCTAATGGCCTTCCATTATAATAATTCAGTAAAACAGTTTTCATAACACTGTTGTTGCCTTTAAGTGAAGAGTGAGGTTAGTTTATGCATTTGAGTATCATCATTCGTATTGCAGTAGTGCTTAGAGACCTTGTGACATCAATCCAGAAAGGGTTAAGTAACTTGCAGGCTAAATGACCCAAATTCAACCTTTAAAGACATATTAGTCAAGCATGTGAATGGTAATTAGGGCTATTCCTTATAAATAGCTAACATAGCCATGTTAAATAGACTACAGCTTTGAAATTCAAACTGTGTTAGAGAATTAGAGGTAATACTAATTGTATGTGTTTACTTATATCTTGTTAGCTGTTAACCATGTAAATAGACAGTTCCTGTCTGTTACTAAATTCTATTGATTCAGAGACCAAAAGGGACTATTAACATTTAGATGAAACTTGGATGTAATAATGTCATTGTCTATATTTCTCTTTGACGTTTGTGGTAAACTGTCTATGAACTGCTGAATAGATAATTACCTTATGCTGATGAATGTAACTAGTTACCTATGTATATATAGGAAATAGGTGATTCTACTTCAAAACCACAATGCTTTACCTAAGGAACACCTGCTGTCAAAAGGCTGCCAATAGCCTGCTAGAGAACTATAAAAAGAACTCTTGGGCCCCAATCCTGTTATCTCAGGTCTGCTTAAGCTTTGTGAGGGGGAGTTTGAGTTGCAAGACTGAGGTCTCCAGTTCCATTCTGGATTGCCCTTATATTGATTGTTGGACTATAACCTAATGAACTGATTCTGAATTGGACTCTGCAGTTTCAAAGCTCACCATCTCTACTATGAAACTGATCTAAGAACTTTATTCATGTATGTATAATGATCTTTTAACCAATACATTCTCTCTTTTTTCCTTTTTAGTAAATCTTAGTTTAGTTAATAAGATTTGGCTGTAAGGGTGTATTTGTGTAAGATCAGAGATATTCATTAACCTGGTGGATAATGTGTCTGATGCTTTGGGATTGGTAGAACTTTTTATATGATGAACAAGATTTTCAGTAATCTTCATCATATTTGACTTGACTGTCTGAGTGGGAGCCCAAGGCTGTGTTGCTTTAAGGGAACTGTGTTTTTGGCTTCTGGGTAACCAGTAAGGTATTGTAGAAGCTGTTTTGTTGCTGGCCTGGTGAATCTAAGTATTAGAAATAACCATCAGTTTTGCGGATTGTCTGCCCCATTCTTTCCAGTTGCCCTAACTGAGCAATCTCAGTGTGGCCCCCTGGTCACAGACGTCAGTGAAGATCAGGGCTTCATAGTGTTAGATGTTGTATGTACGTGTAGTAAGGGACAGTATTTGCTGGGAACATTTTATAATCTATACAGAAAAGCCAATCAAAAGGTTGGAGAAAATAAATTTATCACCCCCACTTTAGAGAAGATGATCCGATGCACAGAGAGATTAAGCAAGTTGCCCAAGGTCTCTCAGAATCAGAATAAATACTTATTTTAGTAATGACTTCGATTTGTCATTGAAATAATATTCTTATCCTTCACCTATGAAAACAACTAATATACTGTAAAATAGTTTATTTCTGAAGTGATTTTTTCAAAGCATATACAAACAGAATGTTATTCCCCTGCATAGTTCAATAAATATCTGAACGTGAAGAGAAGGAACAGTTCTAATCTAGAGAAAAGGTACAGAACAGTGATATTGTCATGGAATACATGGAGCAAAGTGTCTCTGGATTCTAGATGATCTTTCGGAGGCAGAAACTTCATCCAACAGGCAAAGCATGGAAAGGGGCCAGAGGACTTGACATGGTTTGAGACTTCTATAGTAAAAGAGCTGAGGTTTGCTAGTAGAGTTTATTAAATTAGTGTTACTATACTCTAAACCTTTACAAATTCCTATCAATGAGGGTAAAAGTTTGCTATAAATGATGCATTGGATCCAATAATCTAGACTTTCTAGTTCATTAAGGGGATTATGTACTAATCTGTGATGACAAGTCTCTGTCTAGGCAGCTTAACAGAGTAATATTTGCAAGAGTAAATAAAGTGGTTGAGGGTTGGCTGAATTGTGACTGGCACAGAAAAGCCTGTTGATGGGAAGAAGGGCCTCCTGTCCCTGTCCCTAGGAAGAATGATGTACAGTCAATACTGTTGTGTACAGTCATGTTATAAGGATGTTCCACCTGACTTAGACATCCCATTCCTTTCCTCTGGGAAAGTAGTAGTGTACTAGTACCTAGCAACCTGATCTTGTCAGTGTCTAATATAGCTGTATATTATCTAAATGCCTCTCTTTGAGACCATAATTGGAGGGAAGCTAGTAGCACTACATGAGGGTTTTTTTCTGTATACAAACCTCCAGCATTTCTCTGGATTGTGGATGGGCAATCATTTGATTTTTAGAAAGTGCCGTAAAAATATTTGTCAAAAGACCAGGAGTGATTAGAAAATCTGGAAACTATGCAAGGTAGAGATTTAACAAAGTCACTGCTCACACATACCTTCCATTACTTTTCAGAGCTCCTTGGGGAGGGTATCAGAAGAGAATTGTGGCGTATACAGGTTGGAGGGAAGGAGTCTCTGGGATTGGTATGGCCAATGAAATGAGTGGGAGTGAGAGGTTGACAAAGGAAACTCTTGAACATAAAGATTTCTGTACATGTGTTTATACATACAAATCTTCACTGGCTTCTCCCCTTTCAATGTTAGATGTTTTATGCAAGGAAGGAAAAGGACTTGGAGAAGTAGGGTGAGGTGGAGCAGGGATGGGTGTGGGGAGGAGTCGCAATGATTGGGCATGGGAGGAAATGGTCCTCTGAGGAGGGGTTGAGGAGGTCAGTTAGGAAGCCACAGTGAATGGGGTAATTGGGAAGGTGCTTCAAGGGTTGGAGAAGGTGGAGCCATGGAAGCAACAGGGGATAAGAATATGAGAAGGACCCATGTTGGCTGGGAGAAGGAGGAAACAGGTTACAGGTTCAGACAACAGGAAAGGGATCCCTAAGTTTAGGGAGCAATGGATGGGGTAGGAAGACACTTACAAATTTTGGATGGCAGCTACTTTAATTATAATATAGCACTAATCTTTTATTTTTATATTTAATATGTAATGTATTGCTAAAACTCTCATCCTTTCTCACATGACCCTATTCTACTATTTGTTACTATTACATTTAAAGCTATTGGCTCTTAAGGGCAGAGACCCCTTCGCTTTAGTTATGCACAGAACCGAGCACTTTTCTGGTCACTGAGTAAATATATGAACAGCAATAATTAGCACATACATAGTGTTATGGGCTTGGTGCACTATACAAAAATTGATAACCATAATACTGTGTATCACTGTAGTACCTTCCATCTGAAATTCTCTTAGGGTATGTCTACACAGCAAAGAAAAACCTGTGGTTTGCCTGTGCCAGCCAACTCAGCTTGCAGGACTTGAGCTGCTAACTAACTTGGAGCTAGTGGGGTGGGAGGGTCTGAGAGCTCAGGCTCCAGCTCAAGTCCAGAAGTCTACACAGCAGTGAAACATCCCTGCAGCTCAAGCCCCACTAGCCCAAGTTGGCTGGCATAGGCCAGCCACAGATTTTTCTTTGCTGTGTAGACTTAACCTATGTCCTTTGCAAATTAAGGTTCTTATGTAATGTCCACTGAAATCAATGGAAAGACTCCCAATTTTTTCTGTGAAGATTAGACCAAGCCCTATAACTAGTAAAGCCTTGCAAAACCTTGATGATACAGGAGAACATAAATCATCATTCTTATCCCTTTTTTACAAGTAGGAAAATTGAGGAAGAGTAATGAAGTGACTTGCTTGATGTTGCACCATTAATCTGGGGCAGAACTGTGGCCAACATTTAAGGGTTCCTCACTTTAAAACTTGAGCTCACTCTCTTTTTAAATCATGGTGCCTCTCTGTATGCAGTTACAAATTTGGATCTGTTTTTGACCAACAGGGATGAATTAGTTGCAAATGTGAAGGTGGTCGGGAACTTGGGAGGAAGTGATTATGATCTAATAGAATTCAAGATCCGAAGGAAAGGAGGATACAAAAACAGCAAAACAAGGACACTGGTCTTCAAAAAGGTGGATTTCAACCATCTCAGAGAAATAATAGGCAAGGTTCCCAGGAATGACCAATTAGGAAGAAAAGGAGTTAAAGGGGCTGGCAGTTCCTAAAAGATACATTATTAGAGGCTCAACATCAAACTATTCCAATGCAGAGGTAAGATAAGAAGAGACACAGGAGGCAAATATGGCTACACAAGGAGCTTTTTAAATATCTAAAAACCAAAAGGGATACATATAGGAAATGGAAGGAGGGGCATGTCACCAGGGAAATATACATGGGAATAGTGTGAGCATGTAGGGACAAAATCAGGAAAGCCAAGGCAAAGAATGTTACAGCTGGCAAGGAATGTTAGAGACAACAAGAAGGAATTATTCAAATATGTCAGACAAAAAAGAAAAATCAGGGATGGTGTGGGTCTGCTGCTTAATGAAGAAGGTGAGCTGGTAATGGAAGATGATAGGAAGGCAGAGCTGCTCAATACCTACTTTGCTTCAGTCTTCACACAAAAAATAACACGCTCAGATGACTAGCAAAGTCATCAAAGACAATAAAGGGGAAGAGATGCAGGTCGGGATAAGTAAAGAACATATCAAAGATCTTCTGACCAAGCTGAATGAATTCAAGTCAGTGGGGCCTGATGCTATTCACCCCAAGGTACTGAAGGAATTAGCTGAAGAAATTTTGGAGCCACTGGCAATAATGTTTGCAAACTCATGGATGACAGGAGAGGTCCCTGAAGACTGGAGAAGGGCTAACGTTGTGCCCATCTTTTAAAAAGGAGGAAAGGGAGGAGTGGGGGAACTATAGACTAGTGACTCTGATTTTGATACCTGGGAAGCTACTAGAGCAATGTGTAAAACATTCAATCTGAGAATACCCAGAGGATGAAGGGGTAATCACTGTCTGTTACAGCTATCCCCCTATTCCATTTTGTTTTCTTATAGCTGTCCCCATACTCCATTTTGTTCTCCTCCTGTGGCCGCCCCTTCCCTGGCTGTTAAGTTGTTTACCAGGGCCACTGCCCTTCTCAAAGGGAGGGCCACTTGTGCTAAGTGGGACCACAGCCCTGTTCAAAGGGTTAGTCCTGTTATCACCTTGTTAAACCTGGGCTCG
>NC_133773.1:84621466-84625043 GCF_003597395.2 Chelonoidis abingdonii
CTATATAAAGTTGAGTTACTTATTGACTGTACTGTATCCCATTGTGCTGAACCCCACTTACTGTACCCCACTGTTAGAACTCCCTACACTCTTCAATAAGAAACCCCCCCATCATTGTCTATTGTAAACACCCTATACGCCCCATCCCTTTGTATTTTATTGTTAAATTCCCAGCACTTCCTTTTTCCTTTAATAAAGAAATTAATTGGCACCCCACCTGTGTGGTAATTGCTCCCCAAGATCCCATATACCTGCTGGCAGGGACAATCACTAGTAGCCTTCATGGATTTACTCAGTACAGACCATGCCAAACCAGCTTGATTGCCTTCTTTGCCAAAGTAACTGGTTTGGTGGATGGGGGGAACGCAGTGAAAATAGTATACTTGGACTTCAGCAAGGCTTTTGACACAGTCCCACATGACATTTTGATAAGTGAGCTGGAGAAATGTAGGCTTGACAGAACTACCATCAAGTGGATTCATAATTGATTAAACAACTACAAACAAAGAGGAACTATTAATGGAATGATGTCAGATTGGAGGGAGGTCTCAAGTGGGTTCCATAGGGATTTGTTCTCTATCTGGTGTTTACCATTCTAGTAACAATCTAGATGTAGAAATAGAGAATATACTGATCATATTTGCAGATAACCCAAAGTTTGGAGTAGGGGGTTGCCAACACTTTGGAGGCTAGAGCTAAAATTCAGAGGGATCGTGATAAATTGGAAAACTGGGCTATAGACAACAAAATGAAATTCAACAAAGACAAATGTAAAGTGGTACACTTAAGGGAAAAAAACACAAATGCACAAATACAAAATGGGGGATAACTGGCCTGGCAGCAGCACTGCTGAGAAGGAGCTGTGGTAGATCACAACCTTAACATGAGTTGGCAATGCAATGCTGTTGCGCAAAAAAAAAAAAAAAAGCAAATGCAATTTTAGGTTGCATTAAGTCATGAGAGGTAAAGTACCACTCTACATGGCACTGGTTAGGCCACATCTGGAATATTGTATCCCATTTTGTTTACCAATGTATAAAGGATGTAGAGAAACTAGAAAGGATCCAGAGGCAAGTGACAAAGATGATCATAGGTATGAAATACAAGCAGTATGAGGAAAGGCTGAATGAGTGGGATATGTTGCATTTGGAAAAGAGAAGATCAAGGAGGGGGTCCCACAACAGTGGTCTTCAAATACTTTAAAGGCTCCCATAAAAAAAGATGGAGAAATGTTGTTGTCTCTTGCCACAGAGGGCAGGACAAGAGGCAATGGGCTCAAATTACAGGATAGGAAGTTTTTCCTGAGATTTAATCTAAATCTGCTAACTGTAAGAACAATAGGACAATGGAACAGACTGCCTAGGGAGGTTGTGGAAGCTCCTTCACTGGAGGTTTTCAGAAGGACAACTGGATAGCCACCTGTCTTGGATGGTTTAGATGCAATCCTGCATCTTGGCAGTGGGTTAGACTAGATGACCATTATGGTCCCTTCTAACCCTATTCTATGAAAATTTTGTATTGAGATTCCAAAATCTGACATGCAGAATTTGCAGAGCTTAGCTGCAGAGAGACTCCCTGAACTTCAGAGAGGAGGGAATTGTTTTGGGGGGAGGTCTGTGGTTTGGTATCTGAGCCAGAAGCACTGTTGCAAAGACACACCATGGGAAAATTCAACAAATAGAGCTTTAATGCAGCTTACCCGAAGAGCACTCTGCATATACCACACCTGGCCAGATGCACTTTCTGGAGTGGGACACTACTGCATCTCTTAAAGGCACAATTCACAAAAGGCAAGGTAGGCTGGAGGAGTAGCAAGAATGAAACCATTGGATCTGCAATTCCAATCCACTAGCCATCCCAGCACTCTCATTACAGAGGACAGGGGCACGTGAGCCACAGAGGTTACACAGCAGTAGACCCTAGTAGGGGTTGCTGCAAAATGGCAATGTTGCTGCTCTATGACATTCTTCCCCTGGATCCTTTGAAACTTCTTGGCATACAGCTTGTGTTGGTATTAGAGTTTGGCTCTGGTAATGTAAACAATGATATTAAAGAATCATTAAAATTTTCTCTAACCGGAGTGGGAGGTAGAATAGAATCCTAAATTCTCTCTCCAGAGAGACTCATTTGAAATACCAATATACCAAAGCAAACAAATCTATGATAAATATGATTAAAATGCCATGAGCAGAACTCTGAGCTGCAAATCATCATATAGAATAATATTTCTGACCTACTGTTCCTGCAAAATGTATCAGTTGCTTTGACTGAGGAAAGATTTTAACTCTGAAAACCTCTAGATCAACTAGAGTTTTTAAAGAGGCCAGCAAAAATGGGTACTAAATACTGTAGAAGACACTCTCATTATGTATCATTTTCTCCACCATCAGAATCTTATCTTCTAGAGTTCGTCTGTTCACATATTTGATTTTTGGGACTACGCCACAACAGAAAAGTTCTTCTTTGTACTTGACAGATTCTAATATCATTTACATGTAGCTGATATGCAGGAACATAGCACCAAAACTTTCAGGTAATTTTTTATTTTAAAAATCCCTGGCTGATTAGAGGATGAGCACAGAGCCTAAGTGAGATGAGTCTCAGAAGCTTTATATCTCCTGCCCACTGAGTTAGAATTGAAAGGAGTAGAGTAGAAATCATATACATGGAATTTTCTGCCTTCCAATTATTGCTGAAACTTGTTGTAGGTCTGGAGTTCTTTTGCAGGTGTGGGGTGGGGAATTTGGTGGGAGTTTAGCTTTCATGAAAAGATTAATCTTTTCTCCAAATATCATAGGCTGGCCTGCTGTTAAGCTATATCCACAGCCTTCCTGGGCATACATGACTCACAACATACCATATAATTTTTAGTTTTATCATACTTTTCGATGACTGATTCCTAAGCAATGAAATAAGTTTTAAAGCCTTATTTAGCAAATGCTTCAGATTGTAATTGATATGTATTCAGCAAAGAATAAGAGTAACTAAAAGTAATGTGAAAGAGAGAGTGTCTTCTGTGTGAATGTATTTTGCTTAGTAATATAGCTAGTATGGCCTTCCAAATAGAGCTGGAAGTTGACCAACAATCTAGGAACATGCATAACGTACTATTTGTCCTCTTTCTAATTGTTTTCAACTCTGTTTGGACTTCTCTTTATTGCCAAATATTGTTAAATATCCCTGTCAATGTACCTTAATTCAGACCTTTAGCACCTCTTGTATTATTCTGATGCAAAGCTTGTCTATTGTGGCTACTGAGAAGTGACAGTAGTGTGCAAATAGGGAGACTAGCGTAATACACCCTTTTTTAACTTGAGACTTTAGATAAATGTTTATTAGAAAATATTAAAGAAAGGTGATACAAAGAGTTTGATGTGTCAGTCGTTGGTCATCGGGGGAAACATACAGAGCATGGGGGGACGCTGGCAATTTGTTATGGTTCAGCATATAATACATACAGCCTGTAATGTCCCCAATGCGGGGTGTACGGTGGGTGGGGTCAAGATATAGTAGGGGGGCAGTGAGGGTACATCGCTCATAGAGTGGGCTACACACAGTCATGGGTATGAGTAAGCGG
>NC_133773.1:84628147-84727712 GCF_003597395.2 Chelonoidis abingdonii
CATCGGCCAAACTGGACAGTCACTACGGAAAAGGATAAATGGACACAAATCAGATATCAGGAATGGCAATATACAAAAACATGTAGGAGAGCACTTCAACCTACCTGGCCACACTATAGCAGACCTTAAGGTGGCCATCCTGCAGCAAAAAAACTTCAGGACCAGACTTCAAAGAGAAACTGCTGTGTCAGGTCTAGGGTGGCTCAGGGAATGCCCTCTGTGGTGTGAGGGAAGACCAGGAAATAGACAGTGAATACCACACATGGGGCTTGTGGCAAAGCCACAATTGACTGCAGAATATGTAAGTGTTTATCTAACTAGACACACTCTTCATTAGATGTGAAGATATCTGCAGTGCATCTATACTTTGTGCACACCTTTAGATTTGAAGAAATTTTTTACTGCATGTATCCAGCACACTGCTGTTAAGTAAAAACCCTTTTTTTAAAAAAATCAGGCTAAGGCAGTAGTCCTTATTGAGGCCAGTGCCCTGGTCAAGTTGCAAATATCAACTATTTTGGCTACAGCTGTGCCTAATACATGTTTGTTTAGGATTTATGCACCATAGGAAAGATATTTAGATTTTATAAAGATGAGAAATTTAACATCTGCACAAGTTCACCTACAGGCAGAGACCAAGAATGAAAAAAAATAGTCCAAAATGTGAATGTTTTTACAAAGTTATGTGTGTGAGCATAGGGCTGTCTAACAACAACTGGCTTGCAGTCTTAACTAAGCTGGTAAGACTAGTGCCTGCAACAATATATGGATTCAACTCACGTGGACAGATGTCTTATTTAGTTTTCACTTATTACTTGCCCTTAATCTAAACTCCTCACCTAACTTCAGTGGTGGGCAACATATAAATTAATAACATAACATTTTTTGGATACTAGGGGTAAATCTTGATTTTTGTAAAATAGCTATTATAACAGTTATGGAGAGGAACCCTATGAAGCTAATAATTGCTTTACACAGAACAATAAAGTCTACCTTGATTCCCCTCTGGAATATATGGAAATGCTCAGAGGGACTTTAAATAAAACATTCCAACACAAATTTCAGAAGAATTCACCACGTGCCCTCTGCTGCTTTTGCATATGTGGGTCTCCATGCTCTGTAGCACTCTATAAATTAGAGCAACTGACCTGGACATCTCCCCATCCTACCAGCCAATGATAACCTTGTAACCATTTTTTTTTTATTTGAACAGAACACTCCTGCCACCAAGAATAGCAGTTTAATGAGTGTGCATCATATGCAAATTAGAATGAATTTTAAATATTTTTTTTTCTGTGAAGGGTCCTATACCTTTGCACAGAGAACACAAGGATTTTACAACAATTAAATCAGTACAGGTTACAACTCATGAAAACACTACATAAACTCATTTTCAGTTTGTTCTATCCTAATGTTAATGGATTCTGTTTTCCATGAGTCTACTGTCAAGAAATTTCAAATTTAGAAGGAAATAGTAGGGGCTCTTGTCTCAAAAGACCTATACCAAGATGCAGAATAAAAGGCTACAGCAAAGAGACAATGAAAAGAGTGTGTGGGGGGGGTTCCTCTTCTGAGCATTTAGTTCAAGTTAATATTTGGCAGCTGAACTTTGAGAGGAGTAATTTGATCAAGGAATTTTCTATTAAACTTGGCAGCAGAAAGTTACAGAATTGAGATGACGTGAAACTAAAAGCACGGTTTAGTATATAGACTATACTAATCCAGGATTGACATAGGCTATATAATCCAGTCACATTTCTGTGACAAAAGTAGTATTTTAAGAGGCATTATGTAGTGGCAAGTCTGGTGGTAACTGACACATTGTAAAACTCTGAATTAATACCGCCACTTCCTCTATGGTGGGTATCCTAATTCATTCTAAAAGCAAAATTGGGCCAATAAATACAGATTTTCTGAAGGCAGAAAATTAGCTGCAGGCACACCAAACAGTGTCAAATATCACAGCATCCATTAATTAGCATTTACAATTTTCAGGCAGAGTTTGCACCTCTAATTTCCTTCAAACTCTTCTATGACCTTCCTTTGGACAAAATCTTGATTACAGCTTGTCAAGTATTTTCTTGTGAATAATACTTGTTGGCATTTCTTCTCTGCCCCGCCACGAAATAACTATTCACAAATAAAGGGTTCATTAGCTCTAAATCTGATCCTGTATAAAGCCTGGAAATCACTTTAAAACTTTGAATAGTAGGTGATATATGTCCTTAACTAACTTGAGTTCTGTTGAAAATGTTGATCAAACATCCTTTTGGAATGAACTTCATGACTCTCATCCCTTCACATAGCCAAGTAAATGAAGAACTGAGCAGGGAATCCCACCGAATTCACCTTTCCTGCTGCCAGGGGGCTGGCCATTGGGGTATAGCACCTCCATGGCTGCTGCTCTGAATTACAGGCTGGAATAGTAGCATGTCCCCTATGTCTGAATTTTTTTTTTTTTTTTTTTTGCCCACTAGCTTTGCATTAGTGCAGATTCAGTGGCCATTAACCTGCCAGTCCATGGTCCAGCACAAGGGCTCCTTCCCTTCATGATAATAGATTCTGAGCTGGCATGAAGCCCACTGCTCTCTAACTCACAGTGTGAGCAGAGAGTTCCATATGTGTCCAGTGGCGGCTACTACTTCCGCACAACATATTGGTATTAGGGGAGTTCTGGCTCACAGAAAGCTTTATGTGGGTGGATTTTATCTACATGGGGAAAACTAAAGCACTCTGATTTAAGAAATGGAAAATGTTATTTGTGAAACTCCCTGGAGCTATGGAAGTCAATAGTCACACTTCTGCATGGGCTGATGCAGAGAGTATTTTAACAGTTGCAAAATGCCTGTGGGAGAATAACTTCACACGGCTATTGTCTAATTGCCATCACCAGCAACTATGCTTCCCAAAAATGAAAATATTTTTTTAAGTCACAATTAACATGTAAAAATCTACCTCCAGTATGCAGTCCACAGGACTGATTCTTCTAGGCTCCCATATTGCAGAATTGCCCTTTTATCACCTTTTTGTTATATAAAATGTCCTCCTGAAAAGGAGGCACAGCAGTCCAACACAGTCTGGTAAATGCAATAGTATTTCATTTACTGTATACATTGCTGGGAGTGTATGGACTGGACAAGCCTTCATAAATGCATTGCTTGACAGTAAACCATTATCAATCTATAAATATGCAGTACAATTGGTTAATAACTGATCCAGAGAGATTTCTATAGAAACATATTGGTTTGTAATTTGTAGCCAATAATATTTGCCAATGTTGTCCAAAAAAGAGTTTTTTCTATGCTTTTAGCAAAGGAAATTGCAGAAGATCCTGGGAACTAGAATGGCCTTTACTGCCTTTCCCCTTTGCTTGTGGGGAAAGTGTCGGTCTACAGCTGACATAGTTGCAGAAGCCAAGCACCTCACCAACTATTTTGTGACACGCTTTTCCACAGTGTTTATAGACAGAGCTTTGTTTGACTCAGAGGGAAAAAAATAAGATAACTACCTCATCCCATTCCAGCCCTTCTTCAGTTGCTTAATGTCATTCTTTGCCTCCAGTGTTAATTTATGTTTCAAACTGCCATCCCTGGCACTACTACTTCTAGCAAGATGATGATACTTCTGGCTCTGAAGTGCTACGTGCAACCAGTGTTTCAATCATTTATCACTCAATTATCTTATATGTGAATGATTCTGCTTCCTTCACTTTGGGTATCCATATCCTTCTACCAGTTTTGTTTCTTAGTTATCCCATGTTCTACCCACTATTAACTCCTCTAGCCTACATTCATTTAGCCTCTTACCCAAATGTGTTATAGTGTTAATGAGGGAATTAAAGACATTACCTCCAGGGAACTAAATATATCTATACAGCAAGTAAAGAACACTTAAGTACCTCTATATACTCTGTAATTTATGATAGCTTTAGCATATCACATATCAAACTAAATGTTCTACCTTCCACCACTGTTTCTTTTCCCATATGTCCCGATCTACCTCAGTGTTACCACTTCTCTTACTGTTCAAGCAGTTATTCAGACACCTAGATTAGGCTTTTTAAATTCCCAACCCTGGAAGACTTGTCCTTTTCTATATATGTCAATGGGCCAAGGACATGTGGGCTGTAAAAAGAGCAATTAGAGCATTTAGCCATGATGAAGGAGAACAGAAGTACAAGAATCTTACGTGACCTAGAACATCCCAGACACATGTAGCTGAGTCAGATCACCATTCTCATGATGAACAGGTAGAAGTAACAAAGTATAGAGACAGTATGTTCACCAGTGGGTCTTAGAAGTCACATAGGCCAGATTCTCAAAGGTATTTAGCCCCTAACTGCTCTCTGCATTAAGTGCCTAAATACCTTTGGGATATGGACCACAACTTTCAATGTTCCCTTTTTATCCTTGTGCAATCTTTTCATCCTATGATTTAGGGGGACAGCCCACACTCCTCATCACTGTTTATATAGGCTAATTTATCCAGGTAAGGAACACAAACATTATATATTATGGTTTTATACTGCTGCCCTTAACCATAATAGCTGAACATCTTCTGTGATGGAATCCCTGGGGTGCAGCCTGAGACTATGGGACCACTGAGTCTCCTTAACTTTCCAGCTTGGGCTGTATCTCACAAAACATTGCTAGTGAAAAGCAGCAAATGCCTCCAGGCGCTGTTATCTCTCAGCACAACTGCATGTGGAGCCCCACACAGCAAGACTGCATGAATGATCCCAAAGCCACTCATGAATCACACACAGAGAGGCACCAGCCAGTTCCCCCCAGCTCCCACCCTTGTACCTCAGGAATATACTGTCTTGCATTGCCAATTGGTTCACCATTCATCAATGGAAAGTGGATATACACCAGCCTTTGTAAACTTGAGCAGATTTAGCAAACGCTTCAGGCAAACTCACGGGTAAAGATAAACAGTAAAACTAGTTTATTGACTACAAAAGATAGACAAAATGTCAGAGTAGTTACTAAAAGAAAATAAAGTATAAGCAGGTAGTCTAAACTCTCAACCCCATTAGACTGGGCAACACCTAGATTAAGTAGTTTTTCTCACCCATTAGATATTGCAGTTCATAGAATACAGGTTTCACCCTTGAAACCTGGGCCAGTCTCCTCTGTTGGAGTCTTAAGTCTTCAGAGTCACCTTATAGCTTGCCGCATAGGTATGGGGAGGGGAAAAGGCCAAACATGGGCTGTATCTGTGTTCTGTGTTATACACAGTGATTGGAGAACATAAGTCCCGGCATGTCTGGGTGCATTGCTGAGTCACCAGGAAAGGTTGAGCAATTCCCTTGGTGTAGCCTTGTGCAAGTGAGTCATTGCATTGTACCTCCCTTGCTGAACAATGGCTGGTGATGTCTGTTCAACACTCACCTGGGCATTGGTTACCTCCCTTGTCATTGTCTCTGGAGAGCTAGTATCTGGGCACTTCACAAACCCACAGCATATTTTAGTGAAAACCATACAACACAATTCTTATAACGTTATACGCATTAATGATAAGCATATTTAGCTGAAACAATGGCTTACAGAAGATCATAACCTTTCCCATGATATTACACATGGCATGCTTTATATGAACTATCACAACAATTATATACAAATGATGAATCTGAGGGTTACAGAGCACACCCCTGCAGTGTAGTGTCACATCTTCCAAGTAAAATCAATAGCAATAGGAAAGTCCTTAGTGGGGAGCCTCTAGCATTTTTCTCTTTTGGGGGTAAAAACTATGCTTGGGATATTTTGAATGCTTTGTCCCCAGGTCTCATGCTTCTTCTTGGGGGTTTGTGATCTGCACTGTTCCACAGGAATGCAGTTCATAGATAAAAATCAGCCTTTAATATAGTTGGGGCTTGGTCCACTAACTGTTTTGAAGATTAGGACCTTTAAATGGACTCTGAAAGTGACCGGGAAGCAGTGGAGGGACTTGAACATGAGCCTGATGTGCTAATAACATCTGGAGGAGGTAGATACCAGCAGGAGCCTGTGGATTGTATTCACAACCAGTTCACATATACTGAATTACAGCAATCCAGCCTGGAAGTTACAAATGCATGAATCGCTGTGACCAGTGAGGAGAGGGTGAATATACTAGTATGCCTTGTGGCCTCCTTGTGCAAGGGCACTTTGGGCTTGCCACTGTCTGATGCATGGTATGTGGATTTTTACATATTTATAACTGGCCAAGTGCCATGCAGCTACACACAGCCCAGATGAGTCAGTGGGGTTCCTCAGGAGTGCACAGGTCTTTTTGAGCAGAATTCATTTTGAAATGATCTATAAATGAGTGAATTTTCAGCTTTCATATGTCAGGAATTTTTTTTCTAGAAATATTTGAAAAAAAGAATAGACACACCAAAAAAATAAAAAGGGGGCTATTTTAAAATGCTCATAATTCATCCAAGCAAACAGATTTGATGATAAATTTAAAAAAAAAATTAATTCTGTCATGAGGTGTCCTCCCCACACTTGCCCTGAAAGGATTAAGGCAGAGCCAGAGGGGCCAATTAGCGTATTAGGAAGCAGGATAGGTGGAATTAAGACTGTGAGGGAAACCTTAATTAGAAGGCTCTCACCTGTGCGGAACATGCAGGACCTATATAAGCCAGGAAGTTGGCAGCAGAAGGTGTTGCTGCTGGGGAAAAAGCAGTCACTCCCTGGGAAGAGAGTTTGAAGCTGGTATTCCCAGGGAAAGCGGGAGATGAATCTGGGTAACTAAGAAAAGGTCCATTTAGTCCTTGTTGGCTGGGAAGAGGGCAAGTGCCTATAGGAAGGGGTACCATTGTTAACAGCATCCCAGACCTAGCCTTTTGCCACCCTTGAAAAGAACAGAAACTTGAAAGGGTTTGAATTTGGTTTGAGAATTAACCTCCACAATGTTCAAATGAATTCTAGATTTCCTGTCTGCTCTCTACTTCAGTGGACAAGAACCACATCCACTATGATTGAATTGGCCTTGTCAGCATTGGTTCTCCACTTGTAAAGTAACTCCTTTCTCTTCATTTGTCAGTATATTTATGCCTGTATCTGTAATTTTCACTCCATGCATCTGAAGAAGTGGGTTTTTTTCACTCACAAAAACTTATGCCAAAATAAATCTGTTAGTTTTTAAGGTACCACTGGACTCCTCGTTGTTTTTGTGGATTCCAACTAACACAGCTACCCCTCTGATACTTGGCCTCTCTACTTTGTAGCCTATTTTTAAAGCCCACATTTTTGAATCCATATTTTGCTTCATGCCCACCTACTACTGAATCAATGAACGTTACTTCAGTAGGCACATGAGCTATAGACACTAGCAATGGCCACTAAATAGAACCCACTGGGTTTTTGCCTAAAGGAAATAAAATAATTTGAATATTTAAACATTCTATTAAAGACTTCTGCACATTTATTGTCAAGCTGCATGGCAGCATACCAGAATGCTCTGCAGGGAATATGTAAAATGACAAATGAAAACTAATTGCAAAGAGTTTGCTTGCACTTCCTTTCAACATACAAGCTTTTTTAAAAAAATAAATTACAATTCTCTGTGGGGCCTGATCCAAGGCCAGAGAGAGTCTAGAATGCCAGGGGAGAGAGAGGATCGCTAATGTGATGGGGAGCTGCCAGAAGCTTTGCAGCCCTGCAGAGAAAACAATAAAAAACTGTCAGTCAGATCTGAATATGGAGGGGAAGAGAGGCATTAGTGGGGAAGACAGACAGGTCAAAGAGTTAGTCAGCCTAAATTACTACATGTTTTTTTCTCTTTAGGGCCCTAATCTCAGCTGGAAGTGGCAAGACATCCCTAGGGTAGAGGAAGTCAGAGGCTACTGAAGAGAATTTGTGTATGTGTGTGTTTGAAGAGCATTTTGGAACAAATAGCAAAGAGAGGCTAAAATAGTCATGTTTTTATATGGAGAACTAAGCTGAAGTTACCTAGTATTCTCTCAAGGTGGGTGTCACAGGGAGAGGACACCCAGAGATTTCTTTCAGAGTTTTTCTTTTTAAAGAAGACTCAGTATAATAAACGGAAAGGAGGGCAGGCTGTGGGCCATCCTGTGCACCCACACAAGGCACCCCTCTCCAGCACTGTCTATCCTATTGCAGACGGCAGCATGGGAAGGGGGAAGCTGTCTCTTCAGAATGGATACTCCCCATGCTGCACAGGTGAGCTGTGGTAGGAAGTGAGCAGTCTTGCCTCCTCTCCCACCCCCAATGCACTTTGCCAGGATGGCACAGTGTATGTCCACTCCAGAACAGACAGGGAGTGGGGAGGCAAATTGTGACTGTTCGATTCAGTCTGCTTCCTGTCCTCCTTTTAGAGTAGTGCAAAGTCACATTTAGCCTTGAATAATATGTGGCACACGTGCAGTTTATTTTATCAAGGATCTGTCTCTGCATGCCACTTTTGACGTGTGTTTATATTGCACTTGACATGACTCAAATTGGGTAATAGAAGGAAGAACCTGCATAATGATTAAGCCTTTTTAGGCTTGTATAAACAAGAATAAAAATGCATAGGACCAGATTCCACCATGTTTACTCACTTTGAGTTGGTTCCTTGCTCTGCGAGTAGTCCCACCCACTGAAGTCAATGAGAGTCTTGACTTCTCTGGCACCAGGGATTCACCCATTGGGTTCAATGGGATATCGGCTGCGGAAGGTACAAATCAATGTAAGTATTGCTAAGGTCTGGCCCTTTCTAAATAACTGTAAATAGTATATGTCGTCAAACATATTAAAGGAATATTGTCAAATTTGGTTCAAGGTTTAAATTTGCAGCAGCTTTTTTAAACCTAGGACTAACAGAAATCTTTCCACAATTAAAAGAAAACTTAAAAATTATTAAAGAAATAAACATTGCCTGGTGATGTTAGAAACCCTAACACAGCAGTGCTAAGAATTTGAAAATACTAATTTATACACAAAGGTGGAACTTATTCTCAGTGTCAAAGCTGAGAGAAATGCAAAAAGTAAACAAAGTACAAGTGAGTGACAGGTTAAACTGGATTTTTGGGGTTACCAACTCTGACTATTTGATTGTGAGTCTCGTGATGTCTGGTTTATTCTTAAAGCCCCAGGTCCTGCACTCATGTTGTCACGTGCTCACGCTTCAGGGTTTCAGCCAGCCACCTGCAGATACCAGGGAAGGGAATTCCCCCCATCCTCAATGTATCCTGGGGTGTGTTTAGCTCCTTTCTCTGAAGCATCAGGGATGGCCATGGCTGGAGATGGGTCATTGGACAGGGTGGGCTATGGCTCTGAGGTGGCACTGAGCATTCTCACTCTCAGGTATTTGGCTGGCTGGTTCTTGTTCACGTGCTCAGGGTTTAACTGATATGTTAAACCATATGTGGGGTTGGGAAGCAATTTTCCCCCAGGTCCCATTGGCTATGACATGGTGTGTGTGTGGGGGTGGCTTTTACCTTCCTGTTCAGCATGTGGGTGCACATCTCATACTCAGAAAATCCTGGCAAATCTCAATCATTTCTCTGCCATTGTGGGAGCCTCAGACACTCGTGCACCTGGGTCTCTCCTATTCTCTGCCTGAGGCACATATTACAGTCCATAGGAGAATAGACTATTACTTTGGTGTAATTTGGTTGTTGGGTTTAGTGTGCAGGTTGTGGGTGGTGTTGGTGACCTGGGATATACCAGGAGGTCAGACTAGACCATCTGGTTGTCCCTTCTGCCCTTAATTTCGATGACTCTAGGAGAATCTGTTTCTGTGTAAAAGAAATAGGAAGCTTTTAGCACTCATTGTAGAGCAAAGCTTGAAAACATTACACCTAAAGATTCAGAAACCAGAAGGCAATCTCCCAAAATTATAATTAAAAAAAATGCTATTTTAAGCCAAGCTCATAAGTTTTGGGGCCTGACTCATAATTTTTGAATGCTTAAATTTGGCAATACTGGATTGTAAATTTATTTTGTATTTAATCTAAGGGGTTATTAATAATACAGATAAAGGATGTGTTCATTTCCAAACATTCAACTTGTATGTACTTGAACAACTCTATGGATGCCCTGTTGGGCCTTATAATTATACATATATTTGTCTTCCTCTGTCAGTATGGTGGCCCTAATGCCTTGTTTATTTGTATCTTCCTTGGTGCCATGGTTATATATAACTCATGAAGCAGGAAGGTGGATAGCAAAACTAGCTGAACAATTCATGGTAAATTTGCTTGACAAATTATGCCTCTTTCAATGTGTGCGTTGCTGGTCAATACCTTTGATTTTTCTCAAATGTATAGGTTTATCACAATTATTGACCAAGGTATTTCTGTGAATAAATCTTGGTCTCTATTATTTGAGAGCAGCTCATTGAGAGCATTTGAAATGTAAAAGTCAGATTTGAGTTGTTCAGTTTGATTGAACGCATAGGTCACACAGTATGTTTCTGTTCCTAACGGGATGAACGTAACTCTTCATATCAATTTTCTGGTGCAAATAATTAAGTTTAAACAAATTCAGAATTTTATATTTGCAAATGTTCAGCTGCCTAAAACTTACATTCTTTCTAGTACATCCATACATTGAATGGAAACCAGATTCTAATGTGTGGTGAAGAGTCAAAGTGAATTTGGTTAATCATTCAAACAGATATTCAAGAATTACATTTTGCAGTAGTGACCCATCCTAGTTAATGGCTACTGTGTCAATGATGGAAATTGTGGTCCACGTCTATTTGCAACACACAGAATTTTTCATATCTTATACTATTGCTGTACTGGAGGCAAATAAAAGTTCCTTTTGTCTCCTCCACTGCATTTGCAAAATCAGCAGAACCTGATCATCTTAGAAATAGCTCTTGGTGGTGAACTGCCTAGTGAAACCAGGTTGTCTCCACTCATTTAAATCAGGTGTTTGATATGTGAGAGTTTCAGTCCATCTCAAAGGTAAGGGAACTTAGATTTGGGCCAGATGTGGCTGCAGAACCATAATATTAGAAAGATGAACTTGATATAAAAATGTAGATAATAAAACACATCCCTATAGATTCCTATTATTCTGTGCATAGAGTATCTCATAAATAATACTTAACTATCACCTCACACTGGACTGATTTGTCCATCACAAGACTACCAAAGTTACAAACTGATTTAACTTATTTGCATTCTTGTGGGGAAAATCTGTTCTGATGACATTTGCTATAAAATGGAGAGGACAAATCTTTGAAAGGTTATACTCAAAGGGATTAAAAATAGTAGAATGTGACAGTAAAATATATTGTCCAGAGACATTAGAGAGAGACTTCCTCTGCTGAAGATCATGTGTTTTTGAAACAACACATTGCTATGTTGAATGGTCAGAATTATATTAGAAACAGTAATACAAAAATTAGGTTCCTGCCCTGTAATCTTCTTTGATTGCAAAAATTCATTTTTGATCTTTTATGTTACATTTTACAAAAAAAGGTAACAAGAAAACATCCATTATTTCAAACATTACAGTTAATGACACATGGCCAGGTCATTCATGTGCCCTATGGTGCACGGTACATTGACCCTAGGTTGACTCTGAAAAATACTTGTATATCTCAGAACCTGAAATAGGTGCAGATCTTGGGAAGGAGGAGAGTCAGCATTAGTATTAAAATATAAATCAAGGTGTAGCATTAGTGCTGACACTCTCATTTTACAATTCATTTGCCAGACATTTTTCAAATCCTTGCTCTAAAATTTCTCAAGTAAACTTTACACAGGGTGGAAAGTCAGTCAGTTACACTTCTCTCTTAGAATGCTGGGCCAGCTATTCACCTTTTGTAATTGAGTTCAGATCCACCACTGCCAGTTTCCATCAGCTGAAGATCCAGCCCATAGAGTTCAGTGCATAGTTAAAATTGAACAGCCTGTCAGAATTCAAATGCATGTTCACGGACACTAGTTTTACAGGATTTGATCAGCTTTATCAAATCAGTCACCCAGGGGTGGCTCTGTTTTTTGCCGCCCCAACCACAGCAGTCAGGGTGCCTTCGGCGGCATGCCTGCGGGAGGTCCGCTGGTAATGCGGATTTGGTGGTGGTTCTGCGGGTGATCTGCCGGCCCACGCCTTTGGTATACCTGCTGCTGAATTACTGCTGAAGCCACGGGACAGGTGGACCTCCCGCAGAAACGCTGCCAAAGGCGGCCTGACTGCTGCCCTCACGATGACCGGCAGGCCGCCCCAGGCCCGTGCTTGCTGCGCTGGTGCCTGGAGCTACCCCTGCAGTCACCACAGTCATAAAAGCGGAAGTGGAATAAAAGTCATGCACTGTACTAATGTTGAATGTAATGATGGTATTCATTCCTTAAATAGCTTTTTCAATCACCTTCATAAGAGATATTTAAAACCGTGGTGTTAATACTGCTGCCTGCTTAGTACTACAAATGGAACATGCTGGTGCATCAATCTCATTTGGTTAGGTTGCTGTTGCTGATAAACTGCAGTATAATCACAAGCTCTGAAATCTATTACAAAATTGTTCAACTTCCATAAAGCCAAAAGAGTATTTTGGCATAATCCTCCTAGGTAAACAACAAACTTTTAATCAGAAGACTATTAATAAAGACATCTGTCCTATTTGCAGCCTTGAAGAAAAACTGCAGATTGTACTTTCTATAATGATGCTTACAATAGATATGGGATCAGTTAGCCTGTTGTTATTTCTAACATATTTTTCTCTGAAAAAAAAAAAAGAAATGTGAGTTTGGTTCTTAGGAAAAGTGAGGCCTTACTAACAGTGGCATAAATCAGCGAAGTGGGGGCCTCAATGTTAGTTTCCCACAAAATTCTGCAAGTGTCTGCACGAATACCTTTCCATAACAGTATCATGGGAGGTGAGATAAACAGCTATATATGGAGCAAGATATGAAAGTGTGGCTGGGGGGAGGGGCAGGGAATGGGAATACTGCAGGACAGAGATGGGAGCAGAGGCTTTGCAAGATCTGCAGAGAAGGGAGGCATGGGATGGGGGGAATGGTGCTGGACAAAGTCCCTATCTAGCTTGCCTAATTGGGTTATATGAGGAGCAGAACTGCTGCATCATGGAAGCAGATTAGGCTGCTTTGATAAACAGAAATAGGTAGTGGAACTTGACATATACATCAGGTTATATTTGCTAAAATTATAAATAGCAACAAACAACAATAACAATATTTGACTCTCGCCTAAGGTCAGCCAGTACCCCATTGTGCTAGGTGCTGTACAAATGTATAGCAAATGACAGTTGCTATTCCACAGAGATTCTAATTGAAAAGAATAAGTGGATGAGACAAAGGTGGGCTAGATGGTGACTGGTGTAGTGTTTAAAATAGTATTTAAAAACAAGGAATAACTGGTATTTAGTTGCATTAAAATGGTGCTTTAAATTGTTTAAAAAAATGACATCCAAATGTAGATGTCTAGGTGATGTTTGGACATTGTGTGTATTGTATCTTTATAACTAGATGGAGTGCACACAACATACCGCCCCACCCCCAGCCCCAAAACACAACTCATGGCCAAATTGCAAAAAGCTCTTATTTAAAAATATTTTTGTGGTCAATATTAGTAAATCTTTGACCCCTAAAAATTATATAGAATATTATAAGTTTTCCAAGAGTTAGTGTGGTTAATTCGGAGACTAAGTTCAATAATTTAAGTATGAAATAAAGAGATTTTGATCCTGTTATAAAGCTGCCAAGCTGAACTATTAAGGAACATACTGACATTTATAACTTGCAGTAATTTCCTCAAAATGGTAAAATTTCAACACTTTTTTTGAAAATATTCACACAAAACACACAAATTGACTCGTTTTAGCTGTAACAAGTATAATACTCCCAGACAAAACTGATTTTCTAAAAAAGTGAAGCCTATGCAAAGTATCCTAAGGCTATATATATTTTTGGAAGTAGACCAATGAAAAATTAGTAGGAATAAAAACTTTACATTGATTTGCATTTTAAAAGAAGAAGTTGAAGAATGAGATTTGAACTAGAGTGTGTGCTGCTACTAAGGAGATGCAAAAGGAAACATAATTAAATGATCCTTTTCTATCTTTTTTAAAGAATCAAGATGAATTCACACAAATTTCAGTAATAAATTGTATTTTGAATAACATGGTAATTTGATAGATTTATACATCTGCTATACCAATAACTTCATAAACCTTATTAATAAAGAAAAAAGTTAGGAAACAATTAAATAGTTGGATTCAGTGGGGGCTACATTTTATAAGCCACTATGGCAAGTGGCAACTGAGACTACTTAGTACTTCTCACAAATAGACCAAAATGATTTCAACCTCTACAGTTTCTCTTTACTGATAGATTAAAATATATCAGAACATGCAGGAACTGGAAAAAGACTACAGGAGGATAGTGTGGAAGCTGTTTCTCAATGCTGCATCTGTGTGCATTCAGCAAATGTGCATAATTTAATAATAAAGAACAATTTTCTCAAAGGGGAGAATACTTACTGCAATATTATATCTTAGTCACCAACATCAAACCATCACTCTCAGCCAGCCACAGCCTCTGCCCTTTATTTCTTTTTGCTAGCTTTTCCCACTTTCTTTGAGCATTTCTTATCATGGATTTAATTAGATGTGTCTAGGTCACTTTCATGGTGTTCAGCCAAATCTAATCACCGCCGGAGTTCTGCCTTCTGGAAATCAGTTTGTGCTCTTTGATATTTTGGGGCTGGAGATGTGTACATTTTCCATGTCTCAGTCCCCACCATTGAAGTGCAAAAGCTGCTTAGTCATAAACATAATTTTGCTTAAGGTGAGAGCCCGTGAGAGTTGGTTTTTGGATAACTGAGAAAAGAAAACAGGTATTTAAAAATAAAATAAAACAAAACAGAGGAAAGAGTGAATGAAGCAGCAAATATGCTGCCCTTACTCAGAAAAAACTTCATCCCATCATATCCCTTCTATTTCCTGTTCCATCCATGTTTCCTCCAAGAATTACAGAATCCTTGTGCTCCAGCCCTCCTCACCAACTAGGGGAGAAGGATTTAGCTGATTACTGTTTAGCAGGCCTCATGCTGGCTTAATCTCCACCTGACTGCCCACTTGTCAAGTTAAAAACATTTCCATCTTGAGACTTGTGACAAATGGTGGGTTGGTCACCAGCCAGAGTGCCTCAGAGCCCAGCAATCCTTCTGTCTGTGGGAAAATAACATAACTGGATCATTGTGAGGGGATGCCTGAACTCTGTAATTAGCTGAGTTTGGATATGGTATGGCTAGTATATGCAAGCTACCATCTTTAGCACACCCATCCAAGTCCAGCTAGCTATTCAGCACACACTTTAAAAACAGCTGATTATAGAGGGCAAAAACACAAGCTGTTTACTTTTTAAAACAGAAATGTTCTCTTGCCTGTCATTTCACATATCCAAACTCACTGAATAAAATGTTTAAATTATCCCACATAAGTGTTCAGTACTGTCAAATTTTATGAAATGGAAATTCTATTTAACTTTGAAAATTAACTAGTTAACATGCACTCTGCACTGTATCCTCTTATGACATAATTTCATCAATGGAAATATCCTGAAGATCCAAATTCCCATTGAAATGTCAGCTAGAGTCAAAGCACTTTGAAAGATTGTTGCTCTGTTCACTTCCCCTCCCCAGAAAGTGAGGGAGGATGGATAGAGAAAGTGAGTTTTGCTTGGGTTTCTGTGCAGAGTCAAGATATCATGGTGACAGATCCTATATAAAGACCTATGGTATCAGTCTGGGTTTGTTGGCTTAATCCAGAAGAAATCACACAGGACATTGCAGAAACCCATAAATAGCTCTAGAAGGATCAAATGCTTTTTAGCAGATGTCACTTTGTTTGCTTCTACACAATATAAATATTAGCTGATGGAAATGAGTTTCTTCACTTAAGGCATATGGAATCCATTAAAGAGCAATAGCTTAAAAAAATTCAGATAAGAGCCTGATCATGCAGTCCTTCTCACGAATAACTCCAGCTGAAATCTGTGGGACTTCTGTTTGGAGAGGTGTTGTGAAATCAGTATTAAGGCATAGGGCTCAAACTGGCAAACCCTCATGGCCAGTGGCACAAGTAGGTTGAACAGCAGGGGATGATGTTATCGTACCCAGTGTAGTTAGTCACTGGCTGTATGTGTGTGCTCTGTGTGCTGTGCCAGCCCTGCGCAGATAGCAGACACAGCAGGGCTCGATCAACCCACCCAATAAAACCACACACCTGTTTCAGTAGTGAAGGCTTCCAGCCAGGTTTATTGTCTAGTATCCTGTAGACTATACAGGACCACTAACAAATGTACCAGCTCAGTGAATGGCAGCACTTTTCATTCTCCACTAGGCCAGACAAAGATGCCTTCTTTGGAACCCCCCTTTATACACTGATACAAACAAGTTACACATTGGCTTTCTGATGTGGTTAGTTACTACCCTTAGCCTTGTACATGTTGGTTCAATTAAAACATCTCTATTCGTCACCCTGTCATCCTGACCTTATCTTTAAGAGACAGTCAGTATGTCTTTGTATCATCCTTGGGGAGTGTGTTTACACCATGAACCTGTGGTGGGGTATTCTGGGGTACCACCCTTCTGGAATGTGCTTGGGTGTGTGTCCTGTGCCTAGTACTACTTAGGAATGTGTGTGTATTCTTGCCAAGTTCTGTGAACTTGCATGTTTTATAACAGGGCCTGACATCTGCTCACAGCCTGACTCTTGCTCACTTTACTTTATATTAGCAAGGCTTGACCACTGTTTTAGTTCAAGCTTCAGGCCTCATACCAGGCCTCTTGTTTCAGGCTCTCTCTTTCTATTACACTGGCAAAAAAATAGGGGAGAGCCGTGGAGTTGCTTATCCAAGCCAGGAATGGGAGAGGAAAGTTTTCTCTGCTTTTCCCCACACTCTGCCTTACTTTAATCCCTGCTTAGTATCAAGAAGAGCAGTCCCATTGACGTTTGTAGGTGAAATCCTGGCCCCACTGACGTCAAAAGGAGTTTTGCCATTGACTTCAGTAGGGCCAGAATTTCACCCTGTGGAACTACACACAATACTTAAGTGCTATACTCAATAGTGTTTTTAGTATCCCTTAATAAGAGACAAGATATAATAATGCTGCATTTAAACATTTTGAGTGGCACGATCATCTTACATCTAAGGACTGAATGAAGACTTCAAGTTACTACACAGCAAGCCAGGGTGTGAATCTACCGTACACCAGCTTGCTGCACAGTAGCATCCTATGCGGACAAGCCTTCTGTCAAGGTTTGGCCCAAGATGAAAAAATCTTGCATTGGGAACATGATCAAACGTTATTTGTATGAAATACATACCATATTTATTGTGGGAAATGTAAGAAAGGCATCTGCAATTCTTAAATGGTTTTTAGGACTTATGAAATATTAAAGCTTTTTTCTAAGAAGGTTTTTTTTTCATATTGTTAATACTCAGTAATTATGAATAAATGACACAACTGAGAAGTTATTTTGAATGTATATTTGGAAATGTATATTTTAGTTCAGATATTAGCCAATGAGCAGTTATTTTTGTTATATGCTTTTTTGAAGAAGAGATCATTTATACTTATCTCCCCACAGCATCCAGTTAGATTCTTATCTGTATATATTTACAGTGTATGAATCTTCTTAGTGTATGTGCAATGCACCTCAGGTGGCACTTGACCAAGATTCATCCCCAAAGTTGGTTTGAGGGCTGGATAATCAGCTTCCAATTAGCCTCCTGTCCCAAACCTGGACTTTAGCGTCCAAAATCTGGGGGCTTACCTGAAACTCCCCCAAGCTCACTACCAGCTTGGATATTCTCGCTGCCACCAGGTCAGGAATTATAGGGCCTGACCCCCCTTTCCTCTCTCTGGTGTCCCCAACCCTTCCTTTGGGGGACCCCCAAGACCCAGACCCCTGGGTCTCTCTCTCTCTCCTCTCCCAGCTTCCCCCCCTTTCCTGGGTTAGCCGGTGCAATGCTATACTTCACTCCTTGAATACAACCGGAGAGGCAATCTAGCTTCCCCGAGGCTAGGCATTCACCTAGTCAGCTCACACAAGAGATTCCCCCTCCCTTTGTCCTGCAGCCTTTCCCGCCCTGGGACAATAGGAAGGTGAGACACAGAGTTTGGGCTTTTCCCTCCCCCCTCTGCCTCACTAGGAAAAGAAACTTCCACAAGGTTTAAAAAGAAAACTTTATAGAAAAAAAAGAAAGAAAATATAAAACAACAATCTTGCATTAAGAAACTCAATACAGGCTCTTGCTTATAAGAAAATATGAATAAACAGTCTGATTTAAAAGATAGCCCGATTAAACCAGTCCAACAAATCAACATACATGTAAATACAACACAAAGCTCATCATAGCCGAATTACTTTGCTTTCCTTTGTACTCACAGACTTTTAGTAGAATATTTGAGACAAGAGGAAGATAGAAGGAAACTTGTTTACCCAAAGCCGAGAAAACAACAAAGACCCCGAGTATACAAATTCCCGCCCCTGACTTTAAACAATCCAGTTCTCCGATTGGTCCTCTGGTCAGGTGTTTGGTTACCCTTTCCAGGTAAAAGAA
Source organism: Chelonoidis abingdonii (assembly GCF_003597395.2). Lineage (NCBI taxonomy): Eukaryota > Metazoa > Chordata > Testudines > Testudinidae > Chelonoidis > Chelonoidis abingdonii. The sequence continues at coordinate 84,646,686 of NC_133773.1, forward strand.
ACTTAACCCTTACCTTACCTATCTACTTATGACAGGTGGCACTTGACCAAAATTCATCCCCAAAGTTGGTTTGAGGGCTGGATAATCAGCTTCCCTGGCCTAGGCTGGATATTGATGGGAAGTGCGATGTGAACTCCAATCCCTGTCCCGGATGTATAAATGATAGCACATCATGTACTTAACTTATCCAACATTCTTTCAGGAATATTCTTAGTATTTACAAGTAAAGTTTTTGTCTGTGCTGTTAGAGGTCATCTTATTTTCACAGCATGTAACCATATCACAAACTAAGCTGGATTTGGCCAAGCCAATAGTTGAAAAAGCTAAATGCTGTGGGAAATATTGGTGCTTCAGAAAGTTGTATGGTGTCTTCTGAATCAGTACTAAACCTGTACCACATGGTGGTAGAGACACTGTGCTTCTAAAACTGCTGTCAAATCATACAAAGCACTGAGGTCTTTGTTGTTGTTAAAGATCCTCTCATACTTTTTATGAGTAAGGATGGTAGCCCCAGGGCTCTGGCAAAATTCCATTGTGCAAGCAGCCCCCCTACAATTCTCCCTCTAATTTCAGCTGCGTGTATAACATTCTTCACTTCCTATAGAAAGCTGTTGTGTAGGAAGAACAAAATGACCTGATCTGTGACTAGCTGTGGTGTACTAAAAACTGTTTAACATTGTGATTTATCACTTTAAATTCTCTGGAGTTGTCCTGGTTCTGCTTGCAGGAAGGGAAGTGTAATAGTTAATCAACAGATAGCCCAGCTGTAGAGTCAGGGTGGGTGAATTGTCTGCTTTGTCTCCCTCAGTTTTTGAGTTCTTAAATATTCTGACTGATAAGAAATGAAGTAGTGTTATGTTGCAACCTTCCAGCAAGAGTATTTTTTTTATTTTTATCTAACTTTTCTTGTATGCTGTGACTATAACACCAGTGATCATGTTGCCATCCCAAACAAATCCGCTAGTCCAGTGACATTATTTAGAGATGTGCAATTTCCAGAAAAGAATTCAGGCCAGAGTAAATGGGCTGTGTGCTCCTGAAAATTAGTAGAAATATCTCAGATGAGGAAATGAATCAGCAGTTCCAATCAACACTAGTTGGTATATGACTCGGCCATGCAGCTGCTGAAACGTGAGGACTGCAAGCAGGTGTTTTTCTAAACGTGTTTTAAAATATAGTCCACATACAGCATAGAATCACAACTCACTCCTTCCTGGGGGGTGGCTTTACTAATTTAAGAAACTGATGAAAAGATGAATTTCAGTCCAGGGCTTAGCTGTCCCTATTTTAGGACTGCTCAGTAGAGACCCTAGGTCCTCCTTGCATTAGATCTAAGATACTTTCAATTAAAGGGCAACTCCCATCTCTATTATAATGCTGATGCAGTTAAGTGAGCCATGTCTATAACACTGAGTAATCATGATTTTTCCATCAGGATCAACAATACCTACTAACAGGCTGGCTTTGTCAACTGCGGCTATTTTAAGGACATAGCCCACTACTATTCTTCACGTATTCAGACCTATTGACAAATCCCAACCCTGTCATTCCTCTTCAGTGCCATGTTATGATCTGTTATCGAAGTGTTTATTGCTACAGCAGATGAGAAGCCATTCCATACAACAGAAAAGAGTCCCTTCCACCGTGTTTAGGGACTTTATGTGGGTGCAGACCCCCTTTCACTGTTTGACCTCTGAGAAGACTTGTCTCATAAGGAAACCACATATATTTTTATCCCAAAGGGCAAAAATTTACATAGATTACGCCCCATAACATTCATTTGTTATATCCCACTCATATTAGGAGTCATGGGATACTTTTCAGACCCCAGCCTGCATACTGTCTGTGCACAAAACTGCAACTGAATTAATCTAAATCTTACAAATGTACACCTGTTAGAATCTGCACCCCCAAACCATTGGGACGAATGGGCTTTGTGAGTCCAAATTCTAATATTTGTACACGTGGAGGCATTAGAGCAGAGCTCACAAAGAGGTGTTGGAATCTGCAGCAGGGTGTGTGTGAGTGTGTGTGTACGCGTGCTTTTGAAATTTTATGCACACACATGTGGAGGTGTGATAGAGGCATGTCTAAAAATACCTAAAAGCTACTCTTTACTATTCCTACATTTGTCGCACGTGAAGTATTTTTACATGCACAGAACATCTGAAGGAAAACATCATCTGGAAGTGCTGGCAACAGCAAACACACTAAGGATATCATATTAACACTCCTCCTAGGTGGATATTCTGCAGTAAATCAAAGCAAAGTAAATAATAAAACCTAAATAATAACTCTCTTCACAAAGTCAGTGACTGAAAATTCCTATTTGTAATGCAAAAATCAAGCATCAGTTCACTTGTGCTTTACAAACAAATTAATGAGGATATTTCCCAGCAGTGTAACTTACAGGCAAATTACCCTGCTGACAATTCAAATTGCAACTGTCAGATTTTAAAAATGATTTTTAATTTGTAACCTAAAGTCATTAGAAATTATAGGCATTTGGGGAGATTAATCCCATGAAACAGGTGTTTTATTTTCTAAAGAAATAAGGCATCTGTCTGTGAACTATACTGACAAATTCCTAGCTATTTATTTGAAAACTTTAAAAATGAAATTTCCTTTTTCCTCCACTAGTTAACTTTAAATGGTGACCTTCCATTGCTTTATTTTAAACTATTCACTGTTACTCTTTTCCCCCTTGATAAATGCACAGAACGTATAACTAGACTGAAAGGGAATGAAGAAGATATGTTAATATAGTTATGTATTACATTAGTACAGAAAATAATATTTTTGAATCTGGCTTTCTAATCAAGGTTCTTTATATTTTAATCCATTTTTTTTTCACCCACAGATATCTAGTGGTCTTTGGAAGATGGAGAAATAGAGAACAGCACATTCTTCATTAGCCTTCTGAGAGGGAGCAAAACAAGATGTTGATTAGAAGCCAAATTCACACACATCACTCCCAAGAATCTGCTAAGATTTTTTTCTCACTTGCTTTTATCATCCACTAAAAAATTGAGGAATAATTATGGAATATTGTACATTTATATAATGGCTTTACTCTTGGAAGATACCAAAGTACCTTACAAGTCATAATCACTGTTAAGCTAGAAGTACTACAGTCCATCAGAAAAATACAGCTAATTCTTGGGTGAAACTTCATATTTGTTTAATGCTGATTTAACTTTATCTGAAAGCACAGCAACATGAAACAGTTTAAGATGGACAACGAAGAACAAGACAGTACTGAGCTGAAACTGTAATGCAGTTAATCAAACTGGAGTTTGGCATGTTTAACAGCACTACTGTTGCAGAAAGGGCCAGAAGATTGGGTTTGTTTCATTTCCTTTGGTGTCCCCTGTGTTCAGGACTCTACGCTTCTTGCCAGAATATTAGTTTCATTGATTTCCTAAGGGACAATACCCTGGTGTATCTGGCACAGTGAAGAGTCATTCTGAGTGAAGTTCTCTGGAGCCAGGAAGAAATAAAGGAACCCGGGACCTGACCTGCATGAGGAGAGGGGATAAGCCACTTAGAATATTGGTGATTCCAAAGATCTGGGAGAAAAAGGAGGGAAGCTGAAGCCACAGAAGCAACGATTTTTTTTTCTTATATGCTCTCTTTAGTAATTATCTATAGCATTTGGCCAAGAACAGATCCCTGCAAGATCCCACTAGAAATGTCCCCATTGGATGACTTTTCCCCATTTACAATTTTTTTTATATCCATCAGTTAGACATTTTTAATCCATGAAATATGTGTTGCAATGATTTTGTATAGTGCTAATGTCTGAATCAGGATGTTGTATAATAAGTCAAATGCTTTACAGAAATGTAAGTATATGATGTCAAAACAGTTACCTTTGTCAACTAACTTGTAATCTCATCAACAAACATCAAGTTTGTTTGGAAAGGCCTATTTTCCCTAAAAGCAAGTTGATTAATATTAAATGATGCTGCCATCTTCTAAATCTTTATTTTACCCAGGAAATAGCATATTACAGGTAGGTTGATAGTCTCAATTCAAGATGATTTACACGAGGGGTTCACTGATTATTATTTTGTATTTTTTCATAGAAACAGTGATAAGAAATGTGGTGATCCATCTGTGTTTTGCAGGACTGGTATACTGGAGGCTCAACAACAGAGGAAACAGATGGCATGAGGAAGTCTTTAAGGGAAAATTTAAAGAAGGTATTAAAATAAAAGGATAAATGCAATAGCAGTTTTTACTAAAATCCAGTATCTTAACATATAGTTAAGCAGATTTTAAGATTAACATGATAAATATAAAAAATAAGGGTTCTATGGAAAAAAATAGAATTAGAGTGCATTACAAGTAAATTGGTGCACTTCACACATAGTAAAAAGGACCAGATAAACAGGATAGACTTTACGGCACAATGCTTAAGATAACTGATTAGTTACTCAGTAGCTCTGGTGATAAGCTTCTTTCATTGTATATATTTCACTTAATATAAAAGTGAAGCAGTTACAGGTCCTGAAAAGAAAGACACTAGACATCTGGTCTTAATTGTGTTGAGAGCATAGCAGGTAAACGCAGAGAGTTTATACATAGTATTGGGGTAAAACAACTGATTAACCAGTTGGTATCACTCAAATTGATTTGGATCTTTAGATAATAAGGAGTATTTTGGAGAAGAAATAGAGTTACATATTAGAATTGGGCTGTATCTGACCATAAGAGCCTGCTAACCTGTAAAATTACCATGTCACTTGTTTGGCTTAGAGATGAGGAATAAGAATTTGGGGGGAAGACTGTCTAATTCACAATGTCTAGTCCCATCTTTTGGAAAACTTGTGGAATAGTAATAATAATAAAAAGACTGTAAACTATATATATTAAAATAGGAGGGATAGAAACTTACACATTTAGGAATATGAACATAAATATAGAATTATAGAAATGTAGGAATATAAACGTAAAGACAGTTGCATGATATCCCTGGAATAACAGATATATGGCAAAATTGGTAAATTTATTTGACAGGTAAAAATCAAGATATAATTTAACCAATGAATAAGCAAAATAAGACAATAGACAGGATATGGATGTGATACTGGGGATGATTTGATATTGACTCTGCAGAGAAAATTATATACATACATCAGCTGACATGACAGACAGTTTCACTGGAAGTAAAGGACAATAAAGATAGGTGGATTTTTGTGGGCTATCCTAATTGACCTTTAGGGTGTATCAAGAAGTGTTGTTATAAATGAGAGAGAGCTATAAAAAAGGCCAGAACTCAGGTAATTGGGGATTTTGTTTATTCAAGTTGGATTGAGCAACTAAGAGAACATATGTCTAATCTGACTGGCTTTTTTATGTGCTTCTGTTTTACACAGTTACGCAGGTTTCTGAAATTCATCCTAGAAAATGAGCCAAGTACTTTACAATAAGACAACAAGAATCAAAGCTCTTAAAAGGTTGTGGAATCATTGGCTTTCTTATACTCATAACAGTGCACTAAGTACTAGAAGAAACTACACAGAAATTGACTTTCAGGAAATAGGAAACACTCAAGATGCTTTACTTGGAGTTTTATGTAATGCAGGGGGAATATAGTACTGGGACCAATTATATGGAGACCTCTGAGAAACTCTATTATAGTGTAAATTGAGTACAAACACAAGGCCATATTCACTAATACTCATGTGTTTTGTATCTTTCTGTGCACCTCCATTACCGGTAAGGTCCTTTCCACCTCAGTTGGTATTTACTTTGGCTTGAGCTTTTATGCATCTTCATCAGTAGGAGCTGTTGTGAGGTGGCACTGAATCTGCACATGCCATGACTTGATCAAAGCTGCTCACTCTTTGTGGTCTGATGTCTCCATTCAGCCTCCTAGAGATTAGGGGAATTAAAGCTGATGTGCCCTGCCATGTCATCCTCCTCCGTCAGTTTCTTTCATCAGAGACCTGGTCTGTGCTTTATGCTGATGGGTCAATCCAGCCCATGAAATGTATTCATGACCATACACAACCTATGCATCAATTCTCTTTTAAAATTCTAAGGGATTCATATTTAAAACCTGTCTTTAAGTATTGTTATGGTTCAGCTACAAATCCACAAAAGCAGTAGAATACATAGGGAAAGTGAGAGTGAAAAACTTGTCCTAATTATATGCCTTTCCTTGTTTTCCTGAGGATGTGTTTACAAGCTACATTATTTTAGGGGTAAATTTTCAAAATTATTATGATGCTTTTTAACTAGATGAGTCATGTGGCTAAAACACTTCATAATGCCCTGAAAATGCCTCACTGAAGGTTGTTTTTGTATTTAATTCATATATTTAAACTTGTTCTCTCTTCAAACCATTGTTTTCAAAATTATATATCAGTAGATTTGACATTGCCTTGTATGAACAACAAAAAAAGAATATTTAATGGATAGCATTTAATTAATCCTGCATTTTAAGACACACACAACACATTTTCTTATTTATAGTTTATAAACTACGTGACATTTTAAAGCAGGTAGCTTCATTTAATGATATCTCTTGATAAATGAACAACAATGACTGCAATAAGGCTGCAGGCTGGTAATGACTAGTTATTAACACTGATGGATGTAGTGGCCTATGAGACACCTTGACTCCTTTTAACCTTTCTTAACTACGTTACAACTAATCTAAGAGGCCTTTTAATAGTGGCCTGCCCCTAAGGGTTGGAGTTCGGGGGCTAGCCAGCCCTGGTTACTAATTAGATGCACTTAAGAAGGGGACAGGTGTTTCCTATGGAGAGCTGCAGGCAGGGGCTCAATTGATAGGGGAGTTGCCTGAAGGAGGGTGTTTGCCTGAAGAGTCATAGCCCTAGTCATGGCTGAGGCTAGAGGAAAGAAGGAGGCCTTGAAAAAGTCTAAACCCCAGATGGGATAGGGATCTAGCCGAGGAAGAAGCAGACAAGGGGAAGAAGGCAATGGAGACAGCCCTGTGGGTCAGTGGCTTGAGGGGAGCTGGGCCTTCAGAAAGGCAATTCTGTAAAAGAAGCAGAGAAGAAGTCTGCATAACCTGGTAGAGAACTGAACTCAAGAAGGGTGATGCATTTTGTTATGTCCACTTTGGAGAGTGTATTGAAGATGAGCCAAGGAGGGGTGGAAAATCAGTGTTGTATTTGTTTTTGTTTTTTTAATTTGTGGGACACTATTTGGTTTTGACTTTGGTTGCTCTGTAAGGGGGAATGTAACTGAGTGTAACCAGTGGAGGGCCAAGTCATTGCAGCAGGTCACCAAAACCTGAAGAAAGGGGCTGTGGAGTCATGGCAATACCAGATCTTGCTGTGAGGGGGCATCTCTGGGACGGTGAGTCTTGTAACAGAACTATATGAAATGAATAGTTGGTCTTAGTTCAAATCACAGTGTACTGATGTCCATATCGTGTAAGCCAGCTGCTACATCTGGCTGTAGTTGGCAGACTTAGTAAGGACCCTGGAATGAATGAGCATGGAGCCTGAACTACCCTGGTGCTTCTTTGATGATGATGTTGGGCCATATTGAAAGAACACAGTGCTAATTTTGCACATTGCTCATGCTGTAGTTGTGAGGCAGAATAAAGGGTGAAAGGCGCATGCTGTGCTGGAGAAGAGAAGCAATAAAAATTGCACTTCCACTAGGGATCAGGTCTTAGATCCACGAAAAGATTTAGGTGTCACTGAGATCCTCAAAACCACTAGTCAGTTATTGCCTAACTCTGGAAGTGTCAGAAATTGAACTGGATGTTCAGTCCTAGTGGTTGGAGCAGTGGTAGTCCAACCTAGTGGTTGGGCTGGAGACCAAACACAGGGGTCAGAGCAAAAATCAAGAATTGGGTTGGAACAAGGCTGGAGCCGAACAAGCTGAGGCTGGAACAGGTACAAGAGCAGGCTGGGGCAGGCATAGTCTGTCAACCACCAAACAGTGGAGGATACTCCAAGAAATGAATGATGTTGAGCAGACTGGAATGTCTGCTGTCATTGGGAGACCTATATTCCTGGCCTAAGGGGTCATTTGGTTAGACATACACCTGTGGATTGGCTGAGCCCTGGTTAACTGACATGAAGCCCTCAAATAATGGAATGGCTCATCAGACTCCATTTCAGGGTTGGCTCAGAGGCACTCATCTGGTTTGGAGACAACTCATTTTGCTGTGAAAGTCCCTTTAGGTGCCTAAGTTTCTGCTGCTGGGCATGAGCACAACACTTCAGTCTGGGTGATGACATGAGGTAGGAATCCTAAGCCCCAGTAGTATTCTCAAACCAGGTGAAGATAGATAGGGCAATGCCTATGTCATCTGTGGGGCATCATCTTGTGGTCATTCTCAAACAGTGGTCTTCATAGCCATATGCACGTGGTGGACACTGTATACCACTGGCAGGGAAGGGTGCCCTGAAATGGTGGAGGGAGAGGAGGGCAAAATAGGCAGTTTGCCACAGGACTCCCATCTGAAACCTGCTTCAGGTCACAACCTGAAACTCTGCTCAGTGGCCTCCCGTCACTCTGGACAAACCAGAGTGGCACCAGCTGCCATGCTAAATTAAAGTGAGTGTGACTCAGTTGTAAGTACCATGTGAGAAATTTGTGGGCATCCCTGTTCTCAAATCTAGCTTAAGTCCTTACACAGTGGCTGCAGAGGAGAAGGAGAATGAGGGATCCTCCCCCTTAATCATGGGCTATAGGTCAGTGGCTCTCAGCTTTTCCAGATTACTTTCAGGAGTCATATGTGTCTTGTGTACCAAGTTTCACCTCACTTAAACTACTTGCTTACAAAATCAGACCTAAAAATACACAAGTGCCATAGCCACACTGTTACTGGAAATATGCCTGCTTATTTTTTCCATATAACTATGTACTTACACTTCAGTATATAGTAAATAGATCAGTATAAACAAGGCATTTTCTGTATGAAATTTTAGTTTGTACTATCTTCACTAGTGCTTTTTATGTAGTGTATTGTAAAATTAGCCAGATATATAGATGAGTTTATGTACCCTGCCCCAAAGACCTCTATGTACCCTCAGGGGTATGCTTACCGTGGGTTGAGCACCACTGCTATAGATTATAAATGAACTCACCTGGGATGTGGGAGACCCTGACTCAGTTTCTCCTCTGCCTGATGAAGAGACGATATTTGAACATTGGTGTCCTACCTCTCAGGTGAGTGTGTTCTAACTACTAGACAATGGGATGTTCTAATGTGGATACCTCAGTCTGAAGCTGTTTTACAGTATATAAATAACTAAATATCATTGGGGCAGAGAGTGAGTGTGAGAATCACTCAATAGTCCAGTGGTTAGGGCACTCAGATGAGAGGTGGGAAATCACTGTTTAAATTCTTCCTCTGTCATGCAGAGGGCAAATTGAACTGGGGTTTCCCACATCCTGGCTGGGTTCTGTAATCACTGGGTAAAGGTTATAAGGCAGACTCTCTCTTCCTCTACCTGGTGTTTTGTGTGAAGTTAGGCATGCGCTGCTACCATTCTTGGAAGAAATGGCTAGGCACCTGACTCCATGAGAGAGTGCATGGCTGTGGATCCTGAGCACAGAAAGATGCCTTTCTGCAGGAGTTCAGGCAGAAAACCATTTTGGGCTCATGTCTTCTCACCCCTCCACTGGCTAAGTCAAAACGCACCACCACTGCTACATATCTGGCCAATAAGAGTGAAGGACAAAACCAAAGTCCAGCAGTGTGGCACTCCCTGGAAATTGGTGCCCAGCCTGCCCTAGGACCAGCCCTGCTCTCCTCCAGACTGGGCCTAGGTGCCTACTTACCTGAGAGGCTCAGGGCTTAGAACACGCCCCTCTCCTCAGCATTTCCTATGGGCTGCTGTCCTCCTAATGTACTGTTTTTCATGGATCTCATTCTTAGGCACCTCTCTCCTGGTGCATTATACAGAGACTCTACACATCTAACTCAGGGACTGTGAGTTCCACTAGATGACTTTCCCCATGGTTATACTACCGCCCCTCCACAGTTCCTTATATCTCCTTGTCATGTGCTGGAAATGGGCCATTTTCATTACTACTACAAACAGTTATTTTTCTCTCCTGCTGACAACAGCTCACCTTAAGTGATCACTCTCCTTATAATGTGTATGGTAACACCCATTGTTTCATGTTCCCTGTATATGTGTATATATGTATGTATATAATATTTATAAATCATCTTCCTTCTGTATTTTCCACTACATGCATCCGATGAAGTGAGTTGTAGCCTACGAAAACTGATGCTACAATAAATTTGTTAGTCTCTAAGGTGTCACGAGTACTCCTGTTATTTTTGCGGATACTGACTAACACGGCTGCTACTTTGAAACCAGACACATAAGTGTAAGTGTTGCTGTGTGGTTTTTAAAAGCAAGGACGCTGCATATCAGAGCCGTTATTCCCTATTTCTCAACAGGAAGTGGAATGGTCCTTAGCCTTCATTTCAGTAGTGTTTGCTTGTAGACATTCTTTTCCTCTTTCTTTTTCTTGGTGTCCTTTGACTGGGGTGCTAGACAAAGAAGATACAATAGTCGACAAAAGCTGAGTCAAGAATTCTGTGCACCCAGAGAAAGGATACAAAGAACAGTAGGGGATGGGGTTAGTGTTTGTTCAGTATATTTTCAGAGTCCTGTTTTGTTTTTTCTCGTCCTGTTTCCTGTGGGATGAATCATAAAGTTTGTGGACTTTTTTGTTTGTTTGTTTGGAAGGGGTGGCTGATGCAACTCCCAGTGGAGTTAATGGTAGCCTTTCAGTCAAGATCAATGGGAGTTCTGTTAATTGGACTTTCTCAATTTAGTATTGAAAATAGGAGATATTTTTAATGGAGTTCAAGTAAAATTGTGCATGTTCAGAATCATACCACTTTTCTGTTGTTGCATTGAGCCCTAACTGCGACTCTTAGCAGTATGTGTTTTAGTGCACGTGATTAAATTCAGCTGCGATGTAAATGTGTACAGTCCTATCCTAAATTTGAACCATTATGTAACAACTAAGCCATAGCACATGACTCAGCTTCCTATCCTATCATAATGAAAAGGTGTTCCTTTAGTAGTCTGCTCTTTGTGTCAGGGTAGCAACCGTGTTAATCTGTATCTGCAAAAAGAACAGGAGTACTTGTGGCATTTTAGAGACTAACAAATTTATTTGAGCATAAGCTTTTGTGGGCTACAGCCCACTCAGTTGCATCTGAAGAAGTGGGCTGTAGCCCATGAAAGCTTATGCTCAAATAAATTTATTAGCCTCTAAGGTGCCACAAGTACTCCTGTTCTTTTTGCTCTGTGTGTGTGTGGAAACAGTGGAAAGATTTCATGTCCTGCCTGCCATACAACTTTTTCACTTAAGAGGGATTCCAAGATGAAGCTGTGGCGGGATGATTTAGATACAGATGGACAGAGCCATCCTAAAATGCAAACACTCTTTGTGTACATTACATTTTTCTACACTTTATACTGTAATCCCACTTGATAAGGTTTTTGTTTGGAGTCGGAATGGGCTAAGTGTTGGGTGCAAGGGGTCTTTGGCAAGGATGATTCTCATCTGGAAAGAAGCAGACTAAGTAGAATTGGAATCTGTTTGAAGTTAACGTTTCCAGACTTTATCATGGAAGAAAAGGCAAGTATAATGAAACAGCCCTCATTACTATATTCATTTATTCTGAAGCAGGAAATACATTAGCCTATGATATTATAAACCTGATACAAAATCCATGATGTAAATAGACTCTCAAAGACTTCAATGGATCAGAACTGTGGAGCTGTGACTCTTGCACCCTGTATCTGGAAGCTAGCATTGCCTTTTGGTCAGTCCATTTGGGCTTTTATATTAGAAAGGAAAACACCACTTATTTGAAAATGTCAGTGCTGACAGTTTGAGAGAGCTAGAGCTCACAAAGCACTAGAAGAGAATAATAACCTTGAGAACTTGATATCTACACCACAAAAATTGCTGTTTATAAAATATATTTCTGTGGTTTAACTGTACTTTTTGCTACGGAATGAGACCTTATTCTAGATTCCATAGTACTGCATTTCATTTGCTTTACTAGCCCTGTTTGACCCCAATAAAATGAAATATAGTATGTTTCCCTGTTAAATAATTTCTTTGCTCCTATAAACAGTTTGTGGGTAATGTTGATGCACAAGTATGCAAGTTTTTTGTTTTTTTTTTAAAAAAAGAGCAAGCTGTTAAATCGTTTTATCTTCTGTCTAGGGCTGCTGCATGATTAAAAAACTCCGATTAATCGCTCAATTTTTAAAAAAAATCCATGATGAAATGCCTGATTAAACAATAATAGAATACCATTTATTTAAATGTTTTTGGATGTTTTCAACATTTTCAAATATATTGATTTCAACTATAACACAGAATACAAAGTGTACAGTGCTCACTTTATATTTTTGATTACAAATATTTGCATGGTAAAAAATAAAATAGTATTTTTCAATTCCCGTAATACAAGTACTGTAGTGCAATATTTATCATGAAAGTGTACAGAAAATAACTGCATTCAAAAATAAAATGTCAAACTTTATAGCCTACAAGCCCATTCAGTCTTATTTCCTGTTCTGTCAATCACTCAGACAAACAAGGTTGGTTACATTTGTATTTACTTGCCAGATGTACTAAAGATTTATGTCCCTTCGTGCTTAAACCACCATTCCAGCAGACATACGTCCATGCTGATGACGAGTTCTGATTGATAACAATCCAAAGCAGTGAGGACCGACGCATGTTTGTTTTCATTATCTGAGTCAGATGCCACCAGCAGAAAGTTGATTTTCTTTTTTGGTGGTTTGGGTTCTGTTGTTTCCTCATCAGAATGTTGCTCTTTGAAGACTTTTGAAAGCATTCTCCACACGTAGTCCCATTCAGGTTTTGGAAGGCACTTCAGATTCTTAAACCTTGGGTCAAGTGCTATAGCTATCTTTAAAAATCTCACATTGGTACCTTCTTTGTGTTTTGTCAAATCCGCAGTGAATGTGTTCTTAGAATGGACAACATGTGCTGGGTCATCATCTGAGACTGCTATAACATGAAATAAAGAGCAGAAAACAGAGCAGAGAACACAATTCTGCCCCCAAAGAATTCAGTCACAAATTTTAGTAAGCGCATTATTCTTTTAATGAGCATCATCAGCATGGAAGCATATCCTCTGGTGACTGAATCATGAAATGGTAAACATTCCTATGCCCCATCTGGCACGCAAATACCTTGCAATGCCGGCTACAAAAGTGTCATGCAAATGCCTGTTCTCACTTTCTGTTGACATTCTGTTTGTTTCTCTAAATGGAAACAAACTTGTTTGTCTTAGCGATTGGCTGAACAAGAAGTAAGACTGAGTGGACTTGGAGGCTCTGAGGTTTTACACTGTGTTTTTGAGTGCAGTTCTGTAACAAAAATCTACATTTGTAAACTGCACTTTCACAACAGATTGCACAACAGTACTTGTATTTTTCAATTCATTTTATTTCCTTTGTGGTTTTTTCTACAGTGCAAATATTTGTAGTCAAGAATAATATATGCTTTGATTTCAATTACAACACAGAATACTGTGTCTGTGTGTGTGTGTGTGTGTGTGTGTGTGTGTGTGTGTGTGTGTGTATATGAAAAGCATCCAAAATATTTAATTTCAATTGGCATTCTATTGTTTAACAGTATGATTAACTAAAAAAATTGTGATTAATCACGAGTTAACTGTGATTAATTGACATAAAATATGAATTTTCTTCACACTGTATTTTAATAACAATTTATTTCAAAATAAATTTTAACTTCCGAGCTTTTAATTTTACATAATATGGTTTTAGAGAAGCTATATAGTAGCCAGTTTTCAAACAATGTTTCAGACTTGCCAGTGCAATATATCGAAATTTCCCCCCAATTCCCAACTATTATTCCCAACCAGCAGAAACAGCTGCAAGTAATCTAGCCCAAATTTTACTCAATACTACAGGTGGTTTGAATTTCAAAAAGTATTTATGTTAAATTATTCTGGCCTTGATTCAGCATAATTTGCTTTTCTTTAAGTGTGTCTGAGTAATCCCACCCTTCATTTTAAGTTATTAAAAACTTGTTTACTGAAATCAAGAGCTTTCAATAAAACTTTTTCATGTCAAGAAAGTTATTCACAAAATTTTTAAAATGGTGACAACTTTCATTTATTTAAAGCAATGTAAGAAAGCCACCACTGCCACTTGAACACCACCTCAAAGGTTACTCATGTGTCACCCTACTTCTGTTTTCATCTCTTCAGAGCGCCTTGAATGAAATATTGTGAACTGTGCTATAAACAGTTACGCATTTTGGGTGCAGTCTAGTTTATTTAATGTTGTACATAGTCTCCAGTGGTCCTCTCAACCCAGACCTTCCCTTCTTGACTAAGGGAACCCCACAGCCCTCCTTCTGGGGTCTAGGCTGTTCTCCGTGATCCCTGTGATTCACACTTCACCACTTCCACTCAGGCTGGTAACAATCTGCCATGAACAGAACTCAGTGGTGTCTCTTCCATGGTAGTCCAAGACAGTCTTTATACCAGTTTTAAACTGGGCCCAGCCCTTCCTTGCCTTCTCTGATTTATCTGCCACTCCCAGGGTTAACTTGGCTGGAGTTCAGTCATCTGACTGTCTTCCACCTCCGGGCCCAAACCTAGTCAGGTTTTCCCACAGCAGCCTCCTGCTCACTGAGCTCTATCTGTGACACTAAGATCTTTTGTGTAGAAGCCCTTCTCATTCCCTGCAATTTCCTGAGCTGCTTCCTGCTGCTTTTTATAAGGGAAATACCATAGAGAGAAAAAGCAATAGCTCATTTGGCAAGCAGAGTTGGCTAGCCCCAGGCCCATAAGAGGCAAGCATCTCTTATAAGCAATTTTCATCCACGTTTTATTCTGAAACTTTCCATCAGCTCTATTGAACACATTCTTAATACTTCACTGAATCAGAATATGAATATTGCTATTACTTTTCAAATGCTTTAGTGAACAAATTTCACTAGGTGGAATATTGGTAGAACGTTAAAGAATCAATTTTTGACAAATTGTCAGAATTAAATGGCAACTGTTCTTGGGAGATAATATTCAGCTTTACACAGCAAGTTGAGATGAGACACATTGGGGAAGTTCATATGTTTGTAAGCTTTTCTTTGCCACTCAGCACTGTAGTATCTGAGGGTATGTCTACACAGCCCATCCTCCCAGCCCAGGTTGACAGACTTGGGCTCACACTAGCATGCTAAAAATAGCTGCATAGACAGCACTGTGAAGTTGTGGCTTGGTTCTAGGCTTCAGCGTCCAAGTTCCAGCTTGAGCTGCCACATCTACATTTTCATTTTTATCACAGTAGTGCAAGCCCAAGGCTGTTGACTCAGGTTAGCTGCCACAGGTGGCATAGACATACTTCATGTCCAATTGTTAACAGATTTTTAAGGCCGGAAGGCACCACTGTGTGATGATCTAATCTGTCCTCCTACATAAGACCAGCCATAGGACTTCCTTGAATTAATTTGTTAGAAACATTCAATCTTGGTTTTAAAATTGTCAGTGACCGAGAATCCATGACAACCTGTGGTAAATAGTTTTCTTGGTTAATTACTCTTATTTTTTCTATTCTAAATTTGTCTAGCTTCAACTTCTAGCCATTGGCTCATATTGTTATACTTTTCTCTGCTATATTGAAGAGCCCTCTATTACAGAATTTCTGTTAACCATGTAGGTACTTATCAATTGTGATCAAGTCAACAATGAATCTTTTTTTTTTTTCTTTTATAATCTGAACAAAGAGCTCAATCTATCATAAGGCATGTGTCTTGAATCCTTTCATTCTTATGACTCTTCTCTGATCCCTCTCCAATTTATCAACATCTTTTTTGAATTGTACAGAGAGAACGGGGCATAGTATTCCAGTGGCAGTTGCACTAGTGCCAGATATAGATGTAATAGCATATTCCTACTTAATATTTCCCTGTTTATGCATCCAAGGAACACGTTAGCCATTTTGGCCACAGCATTGCACTGGGAGCTCATGTTCGGATTATTTACCGTAACCCTAAATCTTTCAGAGTTGCTGTTTTCCCAGATAGAATCCTCCAATCTGTAAGTATGGCCTATATTTTGTTGTTCCTGGATGTGACTTTACATTTGGTCATACTGAAATGCATATTGTTTGGTTATATGCAGCTTACCAAGTGATCTAGATCTTGATCAGTGACCTGTCCTCTAAATTATTTACCACTCCCACAATCTTTGTCAGCAAACTTTATCTGTAATGAATAATTTTTTCTTCCAGGTCCTTATTAAATAGTGTGGGGTCAACCTCTAGAAGCACATGTGCGATGGTAATTCCACATTTGCTATTATGTTTTGAGGATTATCAGCTAGCCTGTTTAAGTCGCTTAATATGTGCCATATTGATTTATGATTTTAAATCGTTCTAGCTTCTTAACCAAAATATTATGCTGTAGCAAGTCAAATGCTTTATAGAAGTGTGTGTGTGTGTGTGTGTGTGTGTGTGTGTAATCACATCAACAGAATTACCTTTATCAACCAGACTTGTAAACTTATCCAAAAAAATCGTTTGACTGTATCTATTTTTTCCATAAACTCAGATTGATTGGCATTAATCACCCTCCTTTAATTCTTTGTTAATCAGGTCTTGTACCAGCTGTTCATTACTCAGAGTAAAGCTCAGTGAAAATGAGAAATCACAAGCTGAAGATTTTCAGCTGAAACCCAGAAATTTTTAGCTCCAAAAACATATTTGGAAATACCATGGCAATTCCTCATGGGAGTTGCCATTTGGACCCATTCTTCTCCATGGGCTGGGATTCCTCTCTGGACTACCTATTCTGTGATGCACTACAGTGGTCCCTCATGCTGAGCCACTACAGTGCACCATGGAATACCCTGATTGTGCATCACAAGAGATGTACTACAGTAGTTGAATCCTGCACACAGAGGAGAAAGTGGACCAGAGGCATCCAAACTGTAACTCCCCATGAGGCACTGCAGCAGCATGGCAGAGTCAAAAATTTGGAGACTTAGTCATTTCTGGGATGGTTTCAGCTGAAAAGTGGTGTCACCCATCTCCCCAAAAAGTTTACATTTTCCACAGATGGGGGCAGGGGAAACTTTTTTCATGAAAAATTCATTTTTTGGAAATTAAACGTTCAGTGAAAAAAACACTTTTGGTGAAAACTTTTGACAGCCGTAGACTAAAACTAACTAGGCCCATCTAGAAGTATCTGCATGGGGAGAAGACTTCTGACAGTTGAGTGCTCTCTGATTGAACAGATAAAGATTAGGTGGCTGGAAGCTGCAGCTGGATTAATTCAGGTTAGAAATAGGGTGCCATTTTTTAACATTGGGGGTAATTAGCTAGTAGAACACTATCCTAGAGCTGTAGTGTATTCCCTATCACCTGAAGGCTTTAAATCAAGACTGGATGTCTTTCTAAATTATAAGCTGTAGTTCAACCAGAATGGGCTTGATATGTTAATCAGATTGTAAAACAGGCTACTGAATTTCACGGAGGAGGTAAGACTGGATGATCACTATGGTCCTTTCTAGCTTTAAAATGTATTAATCATATCCACTTTATAGACGGGAAATGAGGCACTGAGATTTCCATGACTTTCCAATGGCTACAAAGGAAGTCTGGAGCAAAGCTTGAACTAGAACCCACATCTCTTAAATGTCACTGCAGAGGATTAATCACAAGATCAGCCTTTTTCTCGTTGTGGAAATCTCTCGCATAAAAATCAAAACAGGTAGTCAGACCCAACAGAGTGAACCCTTAAATACAAAGCACAATAATAGCAGGTATATTTATGTTTAACACATTTCACTCAATTTCTAGATTTAATGTCCTAGACTAGATATAATAGCAGAACACCAAGCATTAGTGTAAATTAAGAGTAACTCAACTGAAGTCAGTGGAGTTAGTGGTGCACAAAGAATCTGAGATCAGAGTCAGTCCCAGTGAGTTCCAGATAAACTTGTTTGATCAAGCTTAAGTTTAGAAATAATTGAAGATGAAAAGTACTGCATTAGTGAGACCATTTGGGGGAACCTTTGTATGTACAACTTACGAATTCTGGTTGACATGAAAATTGTATCATGGAATACCTCTTAAAACTGGAAAAAGAATGAGGAGTAATTTGTGTACTCCTCATTCTTTTTTGCTGATACAAACTAACACGGCTACCACTCTGAAATCTTAAAACTGGGGGAGTGTTCTGATTCCTGGTTTTGCATCACTTTCCTCTTTTTGGATCATTGAAGTCTTTGAATGTGGAGAGAGAAGAAATTTCATATGCCACTGTTTTATGCCCCAGCTATTGCTCTTAAATGAAGATGGATCTCACAACCAGTAACTTAGATTGCTCAGTTTTCCTGAATATTTTTAAAACAGGAGACAGATGGAGCTAAGAAAAGGCAAGCTGTGTATCATGGAAAAACCAATTAGGTCACTCCCTCTTTTTCCTGGGGAGGGCCAGAAACCATGAAGAATGCCAGCCCTACCAGGATGTTCCCTGTCTTCTTTTTCTGTCTAGTAGCATGTGCTCTACAGCTGCACATTAATTCCCTTACTGAAGGGATTAGCAGCTGCAAAGAGGAAATAAAGAATGCTTGGAGGTAGATGTAGCAAATGATGTTAGTTAATTTTTCACTATTTAAAAGCATGATTATGCACAGCAAGGAGAAAGTAAACAAATATTTGTGTATCATTACACTTAATACAACATCTTGAATCATAGAACTGTAGGACTGGCAGGGACCTCAAGAGGTCATCTAGTCCAGTCTCCTGCACTCATGGCAGGACTAAGTATTATCTAAACCATCCCTGACAGATGTTTCTCTAACCTGTTCTTAAAAATCTCCACTTGACAACCTCCCTAAGCAATTTATTCCAGTACTTAAGTACCCTGACAGGAAGATTTTTCCTAATGTCCAACCTAAACCACCCTTGCTGCAATTTAAACTCATTGCTTCTTATCCTATCCTCAGAGGTTAACAAGAATATTTTTTCACTATCCTTGTAACAACCTTTTATTTACCTGAAAACTGTTATGGCCCCTTCAATCATCTCTTCTCCAGACAAAACAACCCCAATTTTTAAAATCTTTTTCCTCACAGGCCATGTTTTCTAGACCTTTAATCATTTTTTTTACTCTTCTCTGGACTCTCCCCCAGTTGTCCACATCTTCCTGAAATGTCGCCTCTAGAACTGGATACAATGCTCGAGCTGAGGCAATATCAGCATGGAGTAGAGTGGGAGAATTACTTTTAGGGTCTTGCTTATAACACTCCTGCTAATACATCCAAGAACTATGTATGTTTGTGGGGTTTTTTTATTTTTTATTTTTTTTGGCAACCGTATTTAGCTAGTGATCTACTATGACCCCCACCCCCATATCCCCACCCATCAGTTTCTGCAGTACTCCTTCCTAGGCAGTCATTTCCCATTATGTATGTGCGCAACTGATTGTTCTTCCTAAATGGAGTACTTTGTATTTGTCCTTATTGAATTTCATCCTGTGTACTTCAGACCATTTCTCCTTTTGTCCAGGTCATATTTGACTTTGCATCCTATCCTCCAAAGCACTTGCAACCCCTCCCAGCTTGGTATCATCTGCAAACTTAATGATTTTAGATAATGGCACAAAGAGCACATTCATAAAGATATTTAACAGAACCAGACCCAAAACTGATTCCTGCGGGCCTGCACTTGATATGACCTTCCAGTTTGACTGTGAACCACTGATAACTATTCTCTGGGCATGATTTTCCAACCACTTGTGCATCCACCTTATAGTAGCTCCATCTAGGTTGTATTTCCCTAGTTTCTCTCACATGACCTTCTCATAAGCAGTATCAAAAGCTTTACTAAAGTCAAGATATACCACATCTACTGCTTCCCTCCAGAGATGACCCATGCCTACTAACAGTGTGGGGGTCAGAGTGAGGGCAGCCAACTTCAGCAGTGTGAATGAGCATGCTCAGTACAAGCCAAGCAGCAAATCAGGGGGACACGTGACTCTGCATGCCCCTCCATGCATCGCCTCTGCTTCCCTCTAGCCTCAAGGCTCCTTACTCTGTCAAAGAAAGTTATTAGGCTTGTTTGACATGATTTATTCTTGACAAATCCATGCTGTTACTTATCACCTTATCTTCTAGGTGTTTGCAAATCCGCAAGCGATGTATTGCATATTTAAAACAATCTTACCTCTGCTCTCAGCAGTAGCCTAGGCTGAAGGTCTAGAGCAAACACTCTCATGCATCCATACACGCTACCACATATACATTTTCACTATCGGCTACAAATCATTCCTGACCTATCACATATGGCCTTTTAATCTAGAAACCTTGGTAGTGGTGGTCATATGGGGATTTCCAGGAGAAGGCCACTACCAGGACCAGCCACAGACTATTCTGTAGTTCATTCGCCCGCAATTGGCCAGAGTTGCCAACATCTTGACTTACTCCGTGTGGTCTTGATCCTGATGCCACTGAAGTTAATAGAAACCTATTCACTGCCTTCAGTTTAAAGCGCCAGCACTAGAGGAAACTATTTAATAATCAGATAGTTCCCTCCCCCGCCCCCACTACAATAATTAAATTACACGCATTCTGCTGCTTTCCCCTGACCAGACCTCACAAAAATATGTTTTATGTGAGATCTTGTTGGTGCAGTTTGCCTTTCTTTCCCTTTAACTTGAATTCCCTGCTGTGGTATTGAACAATGAGTTAAGTAAATTTTTGATCTTTCCTTTTGTCACTGCTGGATCTTCCTTTTTGTCCCTTGCCAAAGGACCTCACTTTGATTTTTATCATTTTACCTGGAACAGGCCAGATTCTTTCAAAGACAAAAGAGGGTTTTTCATTTTTTCAAACCTGATTTAACAGTTTTTAATAGTCCTAAATAATTAGTTAGCAATTTATTGCCTACTTAAAACTGTAGGGCTATATTATGCCTGGCTGTTCTGTAGGTGCATAAAGGGTAAGTGAGGGGTACAATAGAGTCGGGGGGTTGGGGGGCAAAGAAAAATACAAGGAGCCCCTCCCACCCATCTTGTACAGCAGTCATTTTGAGGGATTTAAACTCCGCTCCCAGTATGAGCTTGAGTGTATGTGAAAGATTGACATAGCATTATGTGGATGCAGTGAGGGGGTGTTCCCTGTTGGCATTGGGAAGCAGCTTCCCTTGAGCTTTATAGCCCAGGAGGTTCATAGAGCTACTGTGGACTAGAAACCAGAGACAACTTTGTGCTGAAGTATAAACTTGGTCCTGATTTGGAACTAGACTAGATGGCTTACATTTCATGATAACAGGTCACTGAGCATATTTTAGTGCCATCAAAGACTTCTGCACATTTCTTCAACACAGGGTTCTTTTATAAAGATGTTTCATAGATAGACTGCTGTACATTTTTTTCCTAAAGCAGTGACCAAGTGCAGACAATCCCTAGAGGAGACTGTTAGTCTATAAGGTGCCACAGGATTCTCTGCTGCTTTTAGAGGAGACTGGCATTTAAAAAATAAATTGCAGATCTGACCTTAAAAGCTTGCTGGAGTCTGTGCATCAATGTCTTGCAAGCATGTGAGATCCATCATTTTAGAGCAGTTGGTAGCCTTGTTTTGCCCAAACCTAGTGATATGCTGACAAAATTGTAACAAGGAGCTGTCTCATACAGGTTTCCTTTCAGCCAGTGCTGATGTAATACACTTGGTGTAAAATAATCTCTTCTTTTCAAGATATTAGAGCTGGTAGAAACATTTAAATTTTCAAGATGTTGATAAAATTTTTCATGAAAACATTTTGCTGGTTTTCTACTGATTTACAAGATTAAAATATTGACATTTCCACAAAAATGTCATGAAGTTTTTAGCCTTTTTCAAAGAACCCTGCCAAACATCCAGCATATCTACACTCTTTCCCCCTCCAGAAAATGATTCAATTCCATACTTTTTTCCTCAGCTGTGGATCTACAATGGGAGCTTGTGGCTTTTCATACTACAGGTTGGAACTGGGCAGGGAAGTACCTGGAGGGAAGGAATCACACTTCAGCACTCAGGTCATTGTTAGCACTTCTCCTGCCCTCTTTCTCTCCTCTCAAGCACTCCTAGATCAGTAGAGAAGGACTATATACTATAGGGCAGGGTTGGCAACCTTTCAGAAGTGATGTACCGAATCTTCATTTATTCACTCTGATTTAAGGTTTCGCGTGCCAGTCATACATTTTAACATTTTTAGAAGGTCTCTTTCTGTAAATCTATAATATATAACTAAACTATTGGTGTATGTAAAGTAAGGTTTTTAAAATGTTTAAGAAGCTTCACTTAAAATTTAAATTAAAATGCAGAGCCCCCTGGACCCATGGCCAGGACCCAGGCAGTGTGAGTGCCACTGAAAATCAGCTTGCCATAGGTTGCCTACCCCTGCTATAGGGTATGTGGATAAGTATAATAAAGAGCTCACAAATGAGGGTGCTGATTGAAGCACATAAACATCAGGAAGGCATAGTGAAAATGAAAAGTTCGGCTAAAAGTTACTTTTGATGGCTTACTCTGAGGCTATGTCTATACTTAAAACTACAGCAGCACAGCTGCAGCTCTGTCACTGTCGTACTTCAGTACAGATATTACCTACAGTAGCGGGAGGGGGTCTCCCATTAGTGTAGGTAATCCAGCTCCCTGAGAGGTGGTAGCCAGGATGATGGAAGAATCCTTCTGCCTACACAAGGGGTTAGGTTGGCATAACTACCTGTCTCAGGGGTGTGGATTTTTCACCTTCCTGAGAGAGACAGCATGCCCATGTAAATTCCAAGTGCAGACCAGCCCCAAGATATTGAGGACAAAGGAAAATAGTCCACTGATCTATTGAAACATGACAGACAGTGCATCATTAAGCTCCAGCAAAAAAAACTACACTTTAATTTCCCAGCAAAGAATGTACTTGGCTATGGTGGATGCTTATTCTAGGTGCTACATATAATGGACACTTTTACAACTTATATTATTGTAGCACTGCAAATGTTTGCTGCATATGAGTCTCAGAGTCATCCACAGGTCAATATTACATAGGTGCTGGAACTGGGAGTGTGGCTGCATCCCCTGGTTTGAAGTTGTTTCCATTTTATACAGTGTTTTCTTCAATGGCTCTCAGCACCCTACTATAAAGAATGGCTGTGCTGGGTCAGACCAAAGGTCCATCTAGCTCAGTATCTGTCTATTGACAGTGGCCAATGCCAGGTGCCCCACAGAGAGTGAAGCTAACAGGCAATGATCAAATGATCTCTCTCCTGCCATCCATCTCCATCCTCTGATGAACAGAGGCTAGGGACACCATTTTTTACCCTTCCTGGCTAATAGCCATTTATGGACTTAGCCACCATGAATTTATCCAGTTCCCTTTTAAACATTGTTATAGTCCCAGCCTTCATAACCTCCTCAGGTAAGGAGTTCCACAAGTTGACTGTGTGTGGTGTGAAGAAGAACTTCCTTTTATTTGTTTTCATCCTGCTACCTATTAATTTAATTTGGTGACCTCTAGTTCTTGTATTATGGGAATAAGTAAATAACTTTTCCTTATCCACTTTTTCAACATCACTCATGATTTTATATACCTCTTCATATCCCCCCTTAGTCTCCTCTTTTCCAAGCTGAAGAGGCCTAGCATCTTTAATCTTTCCTCGTATGGGACCCTCTCCAAACCCCTAATCATTTTAGTTGCCTTTTTCTGAACCTTTTCTAGTGCTAGAATATCTTTTTTGAGGTGAGGAGACCACATCTGTACACAGTATTCGAGATGTGGGTGTACCATGGATTTATATAAGGGCAATAATATATTCTCACTACCTCTGGTCATTCCTTGAATATGGGGGTGGGTGGGACTCACAAGATAGCTAATAATGATAGCATCACAATGTAAGCTTCAGAAATTTAATTCTGGGAATACAGATAATGATTGCACCAAGTGCAGCTTTTCAAGTCTGCTGGTTAGACAGTGGTGGGAGAATAATAAAATATACTGTATCTTAATTGCTTTATACATGTGACAGAATTAGTAAATGGGAAAAGTCCTTTTCAAGTTCAGCTTGTTCAATGTGTACAAAGAAGCAGTGGACTTTATTGCTGAACAGCTGAAGTGCTGAGGATGAATACTAATGGAGAAATATTCAAAGGCAGCCACTAGTAATTTTTTTTTCTTTTACTTGTATCAAACTCTCAAAGAATACAAAGCTAGCTAACTGCAAGTGCATGGTGGGTATGGGGAAAAGTACAGTCTGATGACACTGCAGTTTGAAGTCCAAAGGTGAAAACATAAGAATTTGTTTACAGTGATAAGAAATAGCTTGAGTTGATTAACACAGCTTGAAAATGAGAAATTGCCCATAACCAGAATGCATGCCAACAGAACAACTTTTAGAAAAGGATAATGCAAATGAATAACTGAGTGTGACAGTGATCATCACCAAGTGACAAACTATTCAGCCTGTTTTTTTCACAAGGAAACACTGTGTGTTCTGACATAACTCTAGTGCCATCAATATCAACATTTAAGTGATGCAGCAAGGTAACTTTTGCTTATTACCACCAGAACCTCTGAAAGTTCAAAGTTCCATAACAAAGAAGGATAGAAAATCGTATTAAACTACAAAACAATCAGCTTCTTTCTAAGTTGATTCAACTGCTTTGAAGCTATTATGGGCCTGGAAGGGCTCTCCTTGACTGCAATAGGCTTTGAATCAGGTCCTGTATGAGTCATGGATGCTTTGAAATCAATGAGTTACAGAAGACTCACAGAGATGCCTTTGGAAAAAGTAAACAAACTTTGCCTTCTTCCCACTGAAAATCACTACATTTAAAAAATCTTAAGGGGAGCTGAGAACTGACAGTTCTTCAAAAAAAAAAACAAACCCACAAAAATTAAAGACTTAACATTGTTGCTTTGGGATGCAGTATATTCTTCTGCTTAGAAAGAACAGGAGTACTTGTGGCACCTTAGAGACTAACAAATTTATTGTAGCATAATCTGAAAGAATGTCTTAAATTACAATGAGCACTGGATAGAAAGGATGGTCTAGTGATTTTAAGGTGCTAGCCTGGGATTTCAGACATCCAGCTTCAATTCCCTGCTTTGTCTCAGCCTTCCTGCGTGACCTGAAGCAAGTCATTAAACCTATCTGTGCCTCTGTTCCATACTTACAAAGGGGATATGAGTACTTATCTACATCACAGGACTGCTGTAAGGTGCTCAGTTATGACTGTAAAGGGGAGGGCAGCTAAATACCTTAGATAGCAAAAATGAAGCTACTGATTCCTTTTTTGCAACTAAATTATTGCAGGTAGCTTGCATTACTAGATTTATTACTCCATTTCTAGCCACTAACCATATAAAAATACATTATTCACACAGTCAGATTAATTATTTGGGTCCACATTGGGGGTGCATCTTGCATGGCTGCACATGTGTGGCTCCTTGCTCCCTACTACTGGCTGTTTGGATTATAGGTAGTAGACCAGAGAGGAGAGCTGCCTCCATAGGGCTACTATATTTCCTCCCCTTTCAGAAGTGGATGGGAATGGGAAGAATGAGGTGGAAAGTGTTGAAAGGCTTGGCTCTTCCTCCCTCCCCCCCTCTTCCCTCCAGTACACTAGCTAGTATTCATACACTGGGGGAAGCACACAGCACCAGGTGTCGGCCTGGCACAGGGTATTTTGCAAGAGGGAGTCCCCAAAGCAGATTGACTCTGGGAGGTTTATGATCACTGTTTCCACATTTGATAAGAGTCTCTTAGCTTTATGCATGTCTTTTGGCAAGGTAGTCTAGAGTCAGGGAAATATAGCAGTAAGTTTGCTTCTGATTTGTTTTTGCAGTGACCAGTACATTGGTGAGTTAATGTTGGACATAAGTATCATTTCAGATTAGGGGCAGCAGTTTGTTCCACTGATCAAAAGTCTAATAAGGCTGAAACTTGGAAGTGAAGTTATGACATAGTAGGGAATTATTTCATTTGAATTTATTGTAGAACTTCAGCTGTGTTGTTGCAGAAACAGTGTTTTGCTTCTGATTCAGTTCAAATGGCTCTAAAAGTCAAACACTTACAGTCTGATCTACAGAGTAGCTAAGATCCAGTCTTTCCCATTGATTCAGCACTTGAAAATTGAAGGTTGGTTTGTTTGTCACATAATGCATATGCCTCAGTAAAAAAAGAGGATCTCTGTTCTTTCTGAAGTATCAGTTTCTGAACTGGGTATGCATTCGGGAAGAAGCAGGATTCTAACATTTAGACTTCCTCTCTACTGTATTAGGTCTAGCCATGAGGCCTCTGATAAAGAATCACAGTTGGCTATGATGTTTTTATTTTCTTGCGTCCAGCAAACATCTTTTGGATGATCCTGTAATACAATGGCCCTTGGCAAGGCAGGTGGGAGTGCTATTATAGACCTCATCAGCTTGCTTTATTCCATTTGGAAAACAGAGGACTATGACCTTCATCTCCTGGCATAATTTGTTAGAGTCCTTTTTGGACAAAGAATCCTTCAAGACCTGAATTTACAGTGCTTACTATGAACCATACACAACCTAAACTGTGAGAGAAGGCTAAAATAGACCTGTCTACATTTACTAAAACCGCTAAGGCCTCTGTAAATAGCAGCAGAAGCAGAGATGATTTCTTCAATTCAAACTATCATATGTTCTACCAGAGATCATATGCTGTTCTTTGAGATCATATGCTATTCTAAATTAAATAGTCCTTAAACTAGATGCTTATTTATTGGGTGACCTTTCCTTGGTTTTATTTTTCTAAGGCTTTTTTCTTATTTATTTTGGGGGTGGAAATAATAATAATCTTGTTTTTACCATACCTAGCTAACTCAGAACCTGATTCAGAACTCATGGAAGTAATGTGATTCTTGCAACTGATTGTAGCAAGCTTCACATCAGGTTCTTTGTGACCAATAAAGATTTTCAGAATGTTTTGATTTATTTATTATAATATATTATAGGTTTCTCAGGGCAGTGACTTTTTATTTGTCTTATATATATTGAACACAGTCATGATTCTGGAAAAAAATTAGTGTTTTCTGGCAACAGATTTCTTTTTCAATTTTTTATCATCTTGGGTTATAGACTAAATAGCTTTGCTTTAGCACATGTTGCCAAGGAATCTGTTATTTTCAAGGAGCCATTTGTGCTAGATGGCTATAGCCCAGTATAGATGTATTCTAAAAGAAGGCAGAATTCTTTAGTGCTCAGTTCTCAGTGTTGATTGCTACAGCCCTTCAGGAGGTGCAACGTTCCTCATTCGGCCAGCTCTGTTGGTCATTGTTTCATTCACCAAGAATAAAGCTGAATGCAAGTTGAACAAGTGGAACTTGATTGATCTCTCCATGTGGTTGAGTTGCTTCCACCAAACTCCCTGCACTCTCTGCTTTCCTGGTGTACAGTCAATAACAGTCCTTCCACAGAACATGGGCCCTTTGACTCCAGTTTCACTAGTTATGATACAAAGTCCCCTTGTTCAGGTTTTTCCATGTCCTGGAGCTCTATTGTCTCAACCTGTACAATTGTTGCTTGTTTGAGACCTTCTGAACGGGCACTGAGCCTGCCTCATTTTGCCTCTCTCTCTCCCTCTTGGGATTTGGAGAAGGTGTCTCCTATTCCTATTCAGTATATTTATCTGGGGTGACAACCTTGTACAGCCATGGGGAATACCACTTGTAACACCACTGCTGTTTGTGACTGTTACCCATCGTAGATATGCATAGCATCATTTTCACCAAGTGGTGGCAACTTTGTGTGCTGTCTTTTGCTAGACTCTGAATTTGAGTTTAGCATGCCTCGGGTCTCCTTTCTTGTAGTATTTTGGATTGGCTACCACAGTGTCAGAATACTGTCCACTCTCCATAAGGTACCTTCTGGATTGGGTAACTTCATTTGCTTGGCAAATTCTAATAGCTTTGACACACGTTGATCCTGAGTCTTCCAGTAGTCCTTTCCCTGAGTGTTTCATTTCTTTGTTTTTTGGTTCAGATCCCATTCATAATTTGGTCTCTTAGCAGCCACCTAAACCCCCCAAATTGCAAGATTTGGCTCTTCTGCCTTGGATCAATCACAAACTGTTCTATGGCATCACCTTCTTTTTATGCTCCCTGTTTAAAAACAGATCATTCATGTTTAATTTTTATGTGGAGTATGCCCAAGTTTCTGTACTACAGTTTCATAGTTAGCCTCCTCTGCCTGAGTTAACTGAAATGTATTAAACACATCAAGTGCTCCAGAACCAACTGTTGTCAGAAGTAAGGTTACCTTCTGACTGTCTTCCTTTTTGCTCACACTCATGGCTTGCAGGTAGAGAGAAGAATTGTTTAAACTTTTTTTTCCCCAGTATTCTTCCAAATTTCCAGAGATTTTTCAGCTGTAGTGTGGCTTTTACCTGCTTCATTCTTCCACTCATGGTATCTTCTTAGTTTGTTTTACTCCTGGTATTAGGTGGTGGTCACTGATCACTCTGAGTGTAGGAGTCTGACAGAGATTTGCTTCGTTCAGTGACTGAGTTTAGCTGATCAGCATTGCCTAACATTGCACAACACAACAACTAATTTCAATTGGCTCCTGCCAGAGCCTCTTAAAGGTACAGTGCCCCACACGAGTCCCTAGAATAAAGGATTGGGAATTCTGAAAACTGAGTTTGGTTCCAGATTCTGCCATAGACTTGCTATCTGCCGCCCCCCCCACACTCTTTGGGTAAGTTACTTAACTGCTTCTTGCCTCAGTTTCCCTGTCTATACATTGGGGCTAATATTTTCCCACTTTTGAGATCCCCACTTTATGGATGAAAAGTGCTGTGTAGGTACTAACATGCTCTTGTGGCTGTAGGTTAGATGCCTGTAACAGTTTCCTTGAGGACCAAAGCAATCTTTTTTTTTTTTTTTTTTTCCCCCTTGACCAGGAAGTATTTCCACCACAAGTCTTAACACTAGATTTGGAATAACAACCTTATTAATGGCTTTTTATTATGACCATTGTATGAGTCATATAAATGCATTATGTGAGTCTATTTTTGAGTGTAACTACGTCCTGTGCAGCTGCAAACCCCACGCCAGAGCCTGGCAGCTGCGCCACAACGCCGTCCAGGACCGCCTAGTGAAGGCCATTGCCCCACACCTCGGTGAGATCGCGGGTCAACCGCCCCATCCCCTGCACCGACAGCCCGCAGCGAGCACAAAGACAATCGTCGTCACGGACGAGAGCGGAAAAGATCATCCTCGTCCGACGGTGCCTATTTCCGTTCGAGAACAGACGCCGCGCGTTCGCGAAGCCGCAGCCCGCAAAACTCGAGAAGAAATACGCCCCCTTGAGATGACACCACGCCGGCGAAGGGGCTACGAGCTCTACACCGAACGCTCGATCGCCGGGGCAGCTGGGCGCCTGGGACCCCTCGTATACGAACGTGCTCAGGCCGTGGGTGGGGAGCCATCGCATGCAGCGACTCATGAGACGCCTCGAAGTGGTTCTCGGACACTATCGCGGTGGTACTAGAGACCATTACCAATCGAACACATCACGGGCCACCGCCGATACCGGAAGTGAGCCGATGTGGCTCCAGGCACCCACGAGGGGAGGGGGAAGATTCCTTAAACCCCCACCAAACATATCCCTGAGATCACCTGACATTTGACCATCTGGATCCACCGCGTGAGGTCACCCTGTCTCTCCCATTACCGCGCCCGCTTACTCATACCCATGATGTGTGTAGCCCATCTCTAGCAGCGATTGTACCCTCAGTGCCCCCCTACTATATCTAAGACCCCACCACCGTACACCCGCTTGGGGACATTACAGGCTGTATGTACTATATGCTGAACCGTAACCAGTTGCCAGCGTCCCCCCATGCTCTGTATGTTTCCCCCGATGACCAACGACTGACACATCAAACTCTTTGTATCACCTTTCTTTAATATTTTCTAATAAACATTTAAATCTTTTCTTTTTCCAGTGCAATGATCCATAGGTATTTTCATAACACCTGCCTGGATCTGGTATTTCAATTTCTGTGCTGCTGTGCCTGTATTTTTCAAAGCTTTGATGGCCAGAAATGAAAATTTGTTTTTCAATGTTTAGTGTATTTCTTAGTTAATGTACTGCAAAGCATTTGACAAAGTGCTGAGTTAGATATTGGTAGTGCAAACACAGCAACCCTTATTGCTTAGCAACACCTCTTTCACACATAGGAAACCGTGGGACATTAGAGCATGTTTAAATGAGAGAAAATGTTTACTAGGACATGAGGGTTATTCCCTGTACTATACAAAATGTGTCATGGGATCTCTAACTTCTGCATGAATAGATAGCAGAGACAGGCAGGAGGGACTTCATTTCAAATTGTAACTAAAGGACAACACATTCACCAGTGCAACACCCCTCTAGTAGCGTTCTATAATATCTGTGTGGGCAGGAGCCAAAATTCTGGGATAGTACTGGCACCCACAATCTTTTAGCAGCAGTCTCGCCTCTGGGCTAACTGAGCAACACTGATCTGTGATGTCAATGCACATGCCATTATATAACATTACATGCCACTCTTCTTGGCAGTTCTTCTGTACACAAACAGTTCTTGAAATGAAACTGTCAGATAAGAAGCATTTAAAATGGCAAGTACAAATCTACACTTTTATGTGCTTCTGAGAGTACAGTATACATGTATAATCCAATAAGCACATTCTTTGGTTAGATTAACTTCTGAATTTTGAACTCCTATGTTTAAAATTGTGATCCATTTACAATATTTTTTGGAAGACAGTGTTCTACCAAATCAAAATAAAATTAATACACCATGTTTTCTAAACAGTCAGCTTTTGACAAATTTACGGTAATGAGAATATATCGTGATATTATTCTGTGATGCACAAATCTAATTATAATTTGAACTGTATATATAGTGAATGTAATAGACTGCAAAGCCCACCAGTTAAATCTTTGAACATCTCATCTACTCTTCATTAAAAGAATAATTAAGGAAATATGCCAGTATTTAACATACCATCAAACAGATCTGGAAAAAACACACCATTTAAACCCAAACATTTCAGCTGGCCTTCATTCATATCATAGTTTCATAGAGTTTAAGGCCAGAAAGGAGCATCAGATCATCTAGTCTGACCTCCTGTATATCCCAGGCCATTAAACTTCACACAAATACTTGTACTTCTGTATTAGTCCCGAAGACTTTAGATAGATGAAAACAACATCTATCCAATTAGCTTTATAAGTTTAACTATATATTACACTGAAAAAAAATTTAAAAAAACAAAAAGCATCTATTGAAAATAAGAGGAGAAGCCTCTTTTTGAGCCAATTTCCAACTTTGTTCCCTGCTCTGGCTTATTACAGAAAGCATGATTTCATCTGTAGAAAGCTCTTGTGTGCTTTATTATATATTCACAACAGCCAGAATGCAATTACCTTGCAAACAGGGCAGTTACAATGTGACTAACATACAAAGGGATAGATAGAAGGTATATGAATTACACTATATAAAATAAATTATCACTGTCTCACACAGATGAAAGACTTTCTTTTTTTATAAGTAACTGCATCTGATGCAATAGCTTTGTAGCTAGATTATAGCAATGTCAGGATCACATAATTATAACAAGGAATTAGATGATTGTCCTTTTATAAAAACAGTGACAGGGAAAAATCTTGAACTGGCAAGTAGGAGTTGGACTTGGGGTTGGGAAAGTAGCAGTGACAGCTGCAAGTTGGTTACCGATGTTATGCTGTTGGCACAGGGAAAGATAGAGTAGAACTGGCAGCCATCCCATGTACTACAGCTCCTTTGAAGATAGATAATAATACTTGGGATATATATATATATAAAGCCTTGAATGCTAACTTTAAACCTTGTCCTGGTTCCTGGAAGAAGGGCAGTGGCTGCTTATTATATCTACTTTCCCTTATATTCCACCTGAGCAACAAAGGCCAGGATGTGGACTACAATATTAGTGCTAATATCTCAACTTATAGAAAGCTTTGGGCAAAATTCTGTGCCCTGTGCACAGCTCTCCCAAAACAGACTGTACACAGGAGACTTCTGCAGGGTTAGGGGGATGAAATCCTCCAACCCAGGTCACGAACTCTTAGTAGAGCAATAGCCTTTGTGGCTGCTGCAGAACCTGCTGTGTGGAGGCTGTTGGCTGATGGAGATGCATCATTGTGGACCCCTTCTTTTGTTTTTGTTCTGGCCTTGTCTTGTACCCTGGGGCAGGAATTTCCCCTATGGAGTACAGCTACCTGGCATGCAGACCTTTGCGCTGGCTACCTGTATCTCACTCTCACACTGCACACATCAAAATTGCTCCATTCACAGACTTCCATACATTCAGGAGGGAAGATTTGCCTCTTTTGGTGCTTCAGACAGTTTTGCTTGGAATGGTTCAAAACCATTAAACAAGCAGAGATCAAGAATCTAAAAATGTATAATGTGAACATAGTTCTAGACTCTTTCTTCCTTATTCCAATCAAAGGGGGAGTCCTGTCAACAAATAATTTAAAAATTTAAATGCAATTGTAAACTCAAGAGTCCAAGAGACAATGAGGATTTATGAAAAGAGGACAGGGCTAGTGGCAATTGTCCTATGCTTTCAGTAGTAAACTAGTTACCTTGTACCTGTACTACTTTGCTGTTTTCATGACTTTTGAGAGTATTTTACCCCAAATTAAAGCCCAAACTCTGGTACTTGCCACCATTATACAACTGCTTATTGGGAGGCTTCCATGAGAGTTTTTCTTGAATAAGGGATTGAGCCACTAAAAATCTACTTTGTAGTCTAAGCCCTGGGAATTTTGTGAAATATTTCACATAAGTTCTGGATCAAAGAAATTAATTCTGCAGCACCTCTGCAGCAGTCAAACCCTGTAGCTGTCTGTAGTTGCATATCCATATCTCAGCCTTAACCATTGGAATTCCACAACCCCTGTCTTTTGATTTTTGGGGAGGCAGGGTGGGAGGGAAACTCTTCCCAGACAACCAAGTTAAGCCAATAGTAACGCTTAATTTTGAAGGCATAAATGCACTTTCAAAGAATAATAGCAGCAAATTATTTTGCCCATTTCCTTGTCCTCTGCATCTCTCATTATTCCCACCTCACTTTTTTGATATCCCTTGCTTCCCCACCTCAGATGACACGTTGACTGATTGGCTGGCAAAAGAATGACATATTTACCTTTGCAAATTAACAATGGAGCATAATTTGTACTCTAAGTTACTGGTACCATTTAATTAATATATAGACCTTTTAAAATCATAATGAACATTTACCATCCCAGGCACAAATTATACTTGCCTGTCCTTTTACCATGTTACACAGGTGTAATGGAGAAAAGGATTTGGCCTCCTGAAGCTTTACTTACTGATCAGAATATCAAAGTACAAATGGCATTTGAATTTTTGCTCTCAGATTGAGTTGTAGGGATGGCAGTTTTGGCGAGAAAAAACAGCTTTTTCTCTTATAAATTTACCATATATGCTCTTGGAGCCATTGAGAGTCCATAAATGTGGTGCTGCATAATGTTCTTTTTACATATTAACCTTTCAGAGCAGAGACCTAATGAAAACTCCCTGGCTGAAACACTGCCCCTACTGAAGTCAATTCAGAGTGTTCATTTCCAGAATCTACTGGATCTCATATAAAACCTAAGATTAAAGTCTTCAGAAGTTAGTTGTACTCTGGCAGGTTTGTTAATGTGAATTAATTAGCTAATATTTGCAAAGTTTTTGAACATCATCCCTAATGATGATGATGCAAAGTTCGGGTCAGAAACACAGAGAGGATCTTTTCAGGACACAACTGCATGCAGAGCAATAAAACGCATTAAAGTATCCTGCAATGGGGTCACTGTGACAAGGTAGGTGAGGTAATATCTTTTATTGGACAAATTTCTGTTGGAGAGACAGACAAGCTTGTGAGCCACACAGAGCTTTGCTTCAGGTCTGGGAAAGGTACTCCGAGCATCATAGCTAAATGCAAGATGGAACAGATTGTTTAGCATAAGTAATTAGCACATATTCTAAGGGGTTCATGGGTTGCAAGTTGTTGTTTATAAGCCATAAATCCAGTGCTTCTGATATAAAAGATGTTACCTCACCCACCTTGTCTTTCTAATATCCTGGGTCTGACACAGCTACAACCACACTGCGTACAACATGGGTTCACTGTGGTGTTTTGGTTACTGTTGTTCCATGTTATCTCTGCACCTTGTTAAAATAGCGTTGGTTATTTGTTATATCCATACCTTGGTGGTGATCTGCTAGTGGACTGTGGAAGGAGGTAAAATCTAATCAACAGCAGCAAGACATTGCAAGAAAAATATTGGCAAGTCAATTTAGCGGTGGAGTTAGGGTGAGGGACTTGGGTCAAGTTAGAGAGTGATTAGCAACTTAAACGAATGGTGACTAGGACACAGACCTTCCAGGTTTAGATGACTATGTTAGAATATTATTAAGATGCTAAAGGGCATGCTTGTGTGCAGTTCGTTTGGCAAATGCTTGGAAAGTAAATTTCAACACTGAGAATAGTCTTCCTGGACCAAAAGCTCCCTTTGTATATTTTCGTTTCCTAGTGGCCAAACTCAGCACACCACAGCAAATCTTCAGATTTATGAATGATTACAATACAACACATTTTAAAATCACGTGTGCTACTGATTATCACAGTGTAACAAAAATGTTATTTTAAATGAATGAATACAAAATATTTAATAAATAAAAAATTAGAAAAAAAAAGTTCTGCTATCTGAATGCCATGTGCCCCTTTCTTTAGTAATTTTTCTATAGATGTTTGTGAAACATTGTCATGACTTTTTATTATGAAATAATTTTGTGCTTCTCAGGCTTTGCCCATCCAAGGATTTCAGTGCTTTGCAAACATCCACCTGCCCTTTAGCATCTGTGTGCATACTGTAAACATTATTTTCCCCATTCAGTTCTTCTGAATTCCAGTGTCGTACTCAGTGAAACCAATCCTTTCTCAGTTAAAGCTCCCATAGATTTCAGCGGGAATTGTGCCTGAGCCATGACTGCAGGATCTGTCAGACACTAAATCTTGTCTGTGTTCTATTTATTTTTTTCTGTACACATTTTTGGCTACTGGTGTGATTTCCTTTTCTTTGTGAAAGTGTGCGTATATAAAAATCAAAATCCTAAAGGCTAGATAGATCCTAGTATTTATTTATCTTATTAGATATTGTTTTAAGAGATGCAAAATATCTGTTTGACCAGTGGTCCCCAACGTGGTGCCTGTGGGTGCCATGGCGCCCGCAGGGGCATTTATGTGCATCTGCCTAGTGCCCAGCAGGGGAGAGAAGCCGGGGCCCCGTGGCTGCTGGGGACAGAGAACTCTGGGGCTGCAGGCTGCGGGCGCTGGTGTTCTTTGTCCCCGGCAGGCACTGGGCCACAGCTTCTCTCCAGCTTTGAAGCCGAAGAGAAGCCGCAGCCCTGCCCCTGCCGGGGACAGAGAACTCCAAGGCTGCAGATGCCAGTGTTCTCAGTCTCTGGCAGGTGCGGGGCCGCGGCTTAAGCCAGAGAGAAGCTGGGGCCCTGTGCCTGCCAGGGTCAGAGAACTCCAGAGCTGCAGGCTTCATTCTATGTTAAAGTAAGAATAATAAATATGTTTTGGACCAGCAGTTCAACCATGTTTTACTTTTTAAAAATAAATAAGATGAAAACTGTTTATGATATTTATTTTATAAAAACTCCTTAATTTTTCTTACAGGTAGATAAAAAAAAGAGCAAATTCACATGGTAAGGTGAAAGAGTCATTGCCGAATAATGTAATTAATACCATTTACAAGTAAAATTACACTTTTAATCTTATGGATTCATATATTATGTAATATTAAATTTTTTTGTATTATTTAATGTACAAATACAAAATAAGCCTTGAAAAAGTGTTGGTGCCTGCCACACTCTTCTGAAAACATGAATGTGCTACTGGCCACAAAAAGGTTGGGGACCACTGTGTTAGACTATTTAAATAATTCTTGCAATATTTGCTTCAGTCTCTTGTCTAAAGCAGTTTGGTTTCACATGAAGACCTTTTATAGAAGGACCAACTGTTTTTTAATATAGATGAGGCTGGTAGATAGCACTCATTATTATTAAGGTTAACCAACACTCCTATTGTAAGACTCTGTTTTCAGTTGATTATAATTTGATGCTCACCATAGAAGCATTTGTGATAAAATTAATAATTCTCTCTTCAGAGCATGATTTGAGTGGTGTGCAGTAAATAAGGGCTGAATTGAATTGTTCCTTGTTAAGTGAGGACTTTCTATTCTGTCCTCTGTGCAGCGGTCCTATTGAAGAAATAAATATAGTTCATATAATAAGACTGTGCCATAATGCACATGAGCTAGGTGGCCAAATGAAAGTTGAGCAGAGAACCTTAATTCTCACATTTACAGATTTTGAGTGCTTGACATTGAAACCTCAATGATATTCCTTTTAACGAGTGGTGTGTGCGTGTGTGTGTGTGTGTGTGTACGCACAATATATATAGCTAGGCAGGGGCAGCTCTAGATACTTTGCTGCCCCAAGCACTACGGCACGCCATGAGGGGCGCTCTGCTGATCGCCAGAGCCAGTGAACCCTCCGCAGGCATGCCACTGAAGGCTGCCTGCCTGCCACCCTCCCAGCAACCAGCAGAGCGCCC
The DNA here is from genome assembly GCF_003597395.2 of Chelonoidis abingdonii. Taxonomy (NCBI): domain Eukaryota; kingdom Metazoa; phylum Chordata; order Testudines; family Testudinidae; genus Chelonoidis; species Chelonoidis abingdonii. Next base: position 84,683,395 of record NC_133773.1, read on the forward strand.
CCCGTGGCATGCCGCCCCAAGCACGCACTTGGTGTGCTGGGGTCTGGAGCCGCTCCTGTAGATAGGCTATGATATACTGGGTGTGAAGGTTTTGAAGGCATGAGTTTTTGGAATGGTCACATGACACACAAGCCACTCAGTAATGCAGGTAATCCCAAACAAGTACAATTAGAAACTCTTTTCATTCCATCAGATGTTTTCTATATGCCACCAGGAAACACATTTTACTAGTTAAGAAATGTTTTAGAATTTTAAATTTTATATTGGCTCTATTTTTTGTATCCCACAGTCTCTGTAAAACCAAGATACCTTATGATATGATCTGAGATAACTGTATCTCAGAGGAAAGGGAAAAAATGGAACTAATACATTTCAGAAACATCTAATCTTACCTAAAATGGCTTTTCTATAAATGTGTTGCAATGTTAAAATCTAGTACTTGAGAATCTGTAAGGGCTGATAGCAAAGTGGTACTTGGTCCACTGAAAAACTGACAGCTGCCCCTTTTCAATAGTCCAAAGTTCCTGGGCAAGATCTTCAGCTAGTGAAAACCAACATAGCTACACATTGATAGCAGATGAAGATCTGTGCTTCCTACTTCTAGCCCTGATGCATTATGAAATTTGAGTTCATAAACTTCTCATTAGATCATAATGACTATTGATCATCCTGCACCTCAAACCAGTGTAATTTTATTAATTTTTTTTCTTTTGCTGGTGAGATGTGGATAGGAAATTCCATATTGTTTTGGGGAAAGATAGAAAGTAAGTTGGTGTTCATTTGTTATCAGGGAATGTCCGAAGCTATGGAGAAGTTCAGAATGTTCGAATATGTCCCATGGGCAGAGTGCAGGTGAGATGTTCAGCAATGTATGGAAAATACAATTGATCAGATGGCTATATGAGCTTGAGGTGCTGAGTGCTCTCATTCCCTATTCCAGTCAATGGGACTTGAGGGTGTCCAGGATGTATGGTATTTTATAGCTATTATAAAAACATATACACATGTAAGGTGTGTGGCATATGGTTGTGCACAGTTCACATACTTAGAGACACATACATACATTTTTTGTCTCCCCAGTTTGTTTTTGTTGTGCAACTGTAGTTTAAGCATTAGTGTGCCCAGTTAAATTTGAAAATTCTCCAGAACAGATGTTTTGCTGTGCTAATCTCACATTTTAAATTCATTCAGAATAAAGCACCACCATTATCTAGGCTACCTTGAATCTGTGATATTCCAGTTGCTCAAAGGGATGTCAAGATCACTAACAGCATGAAAGCAGCAGTTGTTCTGACAGCTGAAGCATGAACTGAATCTGTCGAGCAAAATTAGCCTAATATGGTCAAATTTACTTTTGCTTTTTAACCATACGCAGCCAATAGAGAAACACATTTTGTACCACTTCAACATCAAAAGAGGTATATTTAAAAATTTTATATTCCACTTAACTACCATAGGAGCCATTGATTAGGAAATATTATTGGAGTTAAGTTATTTATTCCCATGGCCATTAATAAACTAAGAATACAAACATATTACAAACCACAGCTGGTTTTGTTTCGGTGCATATACTTCATAGAGAAACAATCTCCCTCCCCCTACCCCCCCGCAATAATCTTTAAACCTAAGAATTGCCCCTTACTGATCAATTAAAATTAAGGGGGAAACCCCTAAAGAATCATTTGTTTTTTCCTTTTGATTTTTATTGTAGTATGATACTTTGGAATTTTAGTTAGTTAGTTAGTTAGAAACCCCTCCAGTTGTAAAGGAAGTGAGTCATTTTTCTATATTTACCAAATAGCATGACACAGATCCATCCTGAATATAAATGAAAAAAATAAATAACAAATAACCTTCTGAAACGTACTTTTTTTCTCACTAGGATTAGCTTTTTTTGTAAATGTGGCACTAAGAGTATTCGGTTCAGCTTCCCCTCTCCCCCCCAACTTACTTTGACACAGCAATAGGGTTTTATCTGCTAATATTTTCTGCTTTTGTGTTCCTCTCATATTTTCCAGATGAAAGGCAAGTCTGAAATATTATATTTTAACAAAAGAGAAGGGGTGTGGGGTGACAGTTTGACTCTTATGCAATAGAATATCCTTACTTGAATTTAATCTGTAATGCGACAGACTTGAATGCAGATGGAGCCTGCAAATGAAAGCCTGGATCATCCCACCTAGATTCTCTAACCCAGGGGACCTGAAAGGAAAGGCACAGGGAAGCATCTGCTCCTATGTGGCTGTTGTCCCTATGCCTACAGACTGAACCAGGGCTGCTCCAGGAGGTTGGTGTCTGCACTGGGGTGGGCATGGAGATGGGATAAGTTGTGGGAAAGAGTCCCTGGCAGCAAGGTTCCATTGGGATTGCGCTAGCAGAGACCTCTGGCTGGGCCCTGTGTGTGGGAAGTACCAAAATGATGATGTAACCTTACACTAAGTTATCTTGTTGCTTCAAGTCTCTAGGCTTACAGGGGAAAACTTGTCTCACTTAGCCCTTCCCTGATCCACACACTCCTCAGGTGCTGAAAGGGCTTCTGTTGGGTCTGGAGAGGGAAGGTTGACTCATGCCTTGAATGTCCTCCACCATATGCGGAGTTAGTGGCGGGGATTATTTGGGCCTTGGTCATTGACTTAGATCCAGCCCAACTTAGACTAAAAGTCTCTATCATCTGCCAGCTCACTGGAAGCTTGTTTGGAATACATAAGTGGTTTCAGTGCAGGTTCTAGTACACAGGTATGCAAAGTACAATGTTGCAGTGTATAATAATTAGTAGCCTTCTGAGAAATTACAGTAGTGGCCAAGGACCAAGTGGGCACAGAGACTGAGTTATTCCTTGTAAAGGACCCCAATATATTAAGAATGAACATAATGAGGCTTGATCCTGACTGGAGACTCTGCAATAATAGTGGAGCTGTGTAAGGACTCTTCTGTTACCTATGCTTAAACACTGGTAAATAGGAAATTTTAACCTATGTGTCTAACAGTCCAGCATTAAACTCACTAACTTCCAGCCAGTGAAGCAAAAGGTTTGCACTGAATATTTCTGTCCAGAAGATTCATTTAACTTTGAAAACTGTATTGCAAGTCAGTGGCACTGGGTCATCTTTGTTTTACTCTGACTAATTTGTTGGCCAACAACGCAATATAGTGAGGAGGGCAAAACTGAAAACCATCTGCTGCTGAACATGATTTACTGTCAGCACGTTCCTGATAAAAAGTTCATGTGCCTGTGCACTGTAAAGTCATGTAAGCAATGGATCGTGTTAATACTAGAGAGCTCGGCAATTTCGCAGGCTCTGTGATAATTCAGGACTGTATCTATAGTCCCCAGAATTATGAATGGGATGCAAGTTATCTATTCTCTATTGAGTGCCATCAATGTGCCTAGGACTGTACAAGAGATAAAATACATCATCCTTGCCTTGAAGAGTTTACAGTTTAAGCAAGACAGACAGGAGACAAATGCCACGGATTCTACATACTCATGTACGTAGTTACACTAGTAAAAGTTAAATTCTGTCTGTCATCCTAGGACCAGTGGACTTACACATGGTGGACAAACTGATGGTAGGGTGACCAGACAGCAAGTGTGAAAAATCGGGACAGGGAGTGGGGGGTAATAGGAGCCTATGTAAGAGAGACCCTGAAATATTGGGACTGTCCATATAAAATCAGGACATCTGGTCACCATAACTGTGGCCTGTGTTTAAAAACCCTGGGTGCATTAATTGATCACTGTGTCCATCTTGAGACTAAAAATTAACACTGGCTTCCTAAAAAAGTTTTATAGTTACCACCCAAAGGCAAAAGCAATTGTTCTGAATTTCAGCCTGGGAGGACTGAATTCCCCGCTCTTTCGATTTTGTGTGTGGTGGGGTGGTTTTTGTTGTTGTTGTTTGGTGGTATTTTGAGAACCAACCTCATGTTTGTGTTATTACAATCAGACAAGTTTTTATAGTACCAGATTTGACACCAATCCAGAGGTAACTCCCATCCCTCTCAAAGGTGAGTAGCTGTCACCATATGAAGAAGGGGTACTCTGCTAAGAAGAGTGTGTCCATGCCTCAGCTATTGATGCCCTAACCTTTCTCCAAAGGCTTGCACTCCAGCATGTATTCTGTTGAGCTACTCCAAGAGAAGAAAAGCTGTTCCTTTGGGTCACTATAGCAGCAAAATATGCTGTTTAATATTGCTACAGCTCTGCCAAAAAGACAGCTCAGATGTGAAAATGTGTATCCATGAAAATCACACACAAAACAAAGCTGCAGCAAGAGTGCCTGCAGGCTTTAGGCTGGCTAATCTTAGAATTCAAAACTGTCACCCCTTCCTTCAATTTATAACGCTTCTACTCTGAGCTTTCTCTATCAGCAGAGCAATCTATTGAACTGGGTTTTGATGATGACACCTAATGATAAATTTGTTAAAGCTGCACTTATTTAGAATCATAATTGGCAACTGTTTAATACACAGAATGATCTGTACTTCTGTAAACTGCCAAGATGCGGTACGAATTGGCAAGTCAATTGGCTGCTCTTTAGAGATTGTCCAGAGCATCTCCTGTGTTGGCTACTTCTGAATATGGGTGCAACACTTCTTGTGTGATGCCATTCATGTAATTTCTAGTGTGCTCTTTCATTGGGGCAGAGGCAAAGGGTCATGGTGGGAATTGGGGTTAACCCCCACCCAGGAAATGGAAGATTCACCAAGATCCCTGGGGAACAGGGCTATCTACATGGGGCATTATGCCTCGGCAGTCCCTCCCAAATCTATTCATCCACTATTCCTTTTCAGTCTGCAGAAGCATTTCTACTGAGTGGGATGGGAAGTATAGATAATGCACTGAGGGAGAATGATGACTCACTCATTGTGATTTTACTCACAAAAGTTCTGAGTTTCCAGGTGGGACTATGCCACTGTCCCTTCAGTCTCATTTCTCCCTGCCCACACCATTCACCATTAGAGGGGAAGCAAGTGTTTGGGAAAAAAGGTCATTGCTATGGAGTCATGATTGTATCTCTATTGCATGTAACTGTAGTCGTGAAGATGTATGATGAAATCCCAGCTCCACTGAAATGAATGAGAATTTTGCCATTGACATCAATAGGACAAGCTTTTACCCAACAATCCTTAGTAGTTCCTCATTTATTTTCACATGATTTTTCATGTGACAATGGATGTTGAGATGTAACTGAAAGGGGAACTAAAAGAGGAACTGTAAAGATAACATAGGATCCCATTCCATTCTCTCATCTGTTGTTTAATCTCGTATAGCACTGACAAGTATGTATCTGCAATATTTTAAATCTCTTGAACTTTGATTAATTTGAAACAGATCTATATCTGATTGCATTCCTCACATTTTCCACACTCTGATCAGTTTAAAACACAGCACTCAGTTTAAGTGACTTTATAAAGAAAAAACAAATATTTGGGATTGTGAGAAAGATCAGGAAGGTGCAAAAGCTTGGTGACCTTTAAAGCATCTCCAATTATACACCTCCCATAATGTTCAGCACTTCTGCATGCAATGAGACTGTGTCTCTGTCATTATGTGACTTTCTAGACCCTTGTTAATGTTCCACTTTTATCCCTGCTTACACAAAGTACTTAACTGCTTAAGTATCTCCGAAAATAGTAGTGAAGCTACCTTGATCTTGGTATGTGAGATGCCATTTTAAAGGTTAATAAGTCTTTCATTCTGCCTGCCCTTCCTATGTCCTTTCCTACCTCCTCTCTAACTAGAAAGATTTCAGATGACATTGACAGAAATAATAGCTTCATAAAGCAGGGAGAAAAAATAGGTTAACTAAAGAAGAAAAGGAACAAACCTCCAAGGCAGGAATTCTGATGAGATTTGAATTTGAATTTGTCTGTGTCTCATCGTAATTCTCAATCCTGGCAGCTATGATTGCTTAAATGTTTTGTGTCTTAGACTTCCAGCCATTGTAATAATTTCTGTATGTTCCAGAACTGATTGTTTAATGTGACTACACTGCCTGATTTTCCATCTTCCACAGTGCTTCAAAGTTCCTAATGCTACTATCTCTTGTGACCTTTCAGGTGAGGAATATAACCAATCTCTCTCTCCTCCCATCTGCTCTATTTCCTCTAGTGGCTTTGTTGCTATACAATATTTTGAAATATTTGAATTCTTAAAGTTTCTTCTTCCCCCGGTTTCACTCCCTTTATTGAGTGAGTGACCAGTTTTTTACACCATTATTCTCTGTTCACATACTGTAGTCTAAACTTTGCCAGTCAACTATTTATTTGTAATTGTGAAGAGGGTTTGTAACAGTTCGTAGGTTCACCTCACTTCCAGTTTAGAAATCTGAAGATAACAGCAAGGAAAAAAAATAGTTTCCTGCATACAGTAACAGCTTTATGGCTGTCACCTGTTAGTGTAAGAGGAGTAACCAGTGATGGGTTAAATTGCTCATGATGCTCTTAATCTTAACTAGCCAGCCCTTGTTCTCTGGAGTGTTTCGTGACTCCCACCAGTTTAGGGTACAGGCTGGGGTAGGTAGAATATTTTGCATTATAGATGGCAGTTTTGGGGAAGATGTTCCCACTATACAAACCAATGCTATACTCTCACCTGGAATATTCATTTCTGGTCACCCTATCTATAGATGGATATAGCAGAAATAGTTGGAGTTCAAAGATGGAAGGTGAGAATAAGGGGCACAGAAAAACTCTCATCTGAAGAGAGATTGATGGAAATTGTCTCAGTTATTTCAGAGAGAAGATGAATTAGGGGGGTTAATAAAATTATACAAAAAACCAAGAAGAATAAATGGTATAGAGAAGATAGGTGGGCTACTTCTATTCATCCCTTCAAATAATACAAGAACAGGACAGTTAATGAAAATGAAGGGTAGAAATTTTAAAATAATAAAAGGAAATATTCTTACACATAAGTACAATTAGATGCTAGAATTCATTGTCACTAGATGATGATAAGACCAAGAGCTGAGCAGGATTCCAAAAAGGTTTTGACATTTGTGTACGCCAAGTACATGCAGAGTTACAATATATGGACTTATTTAAAAAAATAAAAGAGAGAAAGGAATATAAATCAGGGCATAGGCCTATATTTAACTGCTGAGTGTTAGGAAAAAACCTACCCACTGAAATATTCTTTTTCATTTCTGCCTGCTGTGGGGTTTCTTGCACCTGCTTCTTAAGTCTCACTGCCAGAGACAAAATGGTGGACTAGGTAGACCATGGTTTTGCTCTGGTAGGGTAGTTCCTATGCAACAATTTGGGAAAATATATATGTGTAGATAATCTCACTCAGTTTTCTTTTCTTGCCCCCTTCCACAGGAGGCAGTTACATACCATAAGCAAAGATCTCAGGATTTGGTCCAGATCCCTTACATTGTACTTTATTGGTAATGCCTTGTCAATCATGTATCACCTTTGGTTAAGCAAAGTCTTGCCACAAAAATCTGTTCTGCTGCCAAATATAATAGATCCAAATCACTACCACTTATCAATATCATTGTAATTGAGAAAAAAATCAATGGATCTGAAGTAGTTTTATTGCTGTTTATATTACTTGAATTTCTACATGTAAAACTTTGTGCATTGTACCTTTTTGATTGGCATTTATTAAATTCAGTAAACTGATCTGTTTTTCACACAAACGAAGGACTTCTTGATGGATAGATAACCTTTGTTATTTGAGTTTCCTATATGTATTATTATATGTGCCAGATGCTAATTAATATTATACCGTGAGTCAAAGCAATCTACACCATTTTCATGTGGTGTCATTATCCAGATAAATAATTCGTTACATAAGATATTCTACCCTACTATATACAAAAAGACTGAGGTTCTTGTCTTATTCTTGAGGCATATTGTGTCCACTGTTCATAACTTTGTATTTTTTTTAAAACTTGAGAGGGTGTGTTGTATTAACTTCAATGAAAAATATGGGCTACAGTTCTTATGATAACTCAGTCACTGTTCAATGTTAAACAGTGTTAAACAAGGGCCAGGTTTTGGTATATAGAGACCTCAGCCCACTTACTCCCATGGCAAACACAGTATAAAATGTGTGTCAAAGGTTAGAACTGTATCGATTAAAACACTCAAAATGAGGTACAGAGCACTGAAACTGAAATGGATTGTTTATGAAAAACAAACAATCAAAACCAACCAAAGTCCCTTTGTAGAGATGGTGAATATTGGTTAAAGTCTCTTATTGAATCCGACTGTCTGTCTTGGTGGGAAAGAAAGGGTTAGTTCTCTTATTTAATTCTGAATTGGAAACGATGGTCTCCTTTCTGCTTTAGACAAAAGGTGAGAAGAGATAAGATAGTAATGACAGGGAAAATACAGTTTTTGTTGATCTTATCAGGATACAGGGTGGCTAGTCAGTCACAGGTGGATGCTTTGGTCTGGCAGGTCAGTCACAGTAGCTATTGTTCTGGCCCGTGGGTTATTTCCCAGCCAAGGACATCCTCTTGTGTTCTGGTCAGATCCATCTCCTTCCAGCTTTGTCCAACCTGAGAAGGACCAGTGATGGGCTGTCTCATCTCACTGTGCTGTTCAGTACAGCTGATTTCAGGATCAGATAAAAAGCCAAGAGGAGATAGGGGAAGAAACGAGCATATGAGGGAGGGGAAGACTGAGCAAGATCTCACATGTATCAGGATGGGGTCCTCACTGGGTCAGTGGTGATGGTCAAATAATTGGATGGGGTTCTCATTGAAGTATCACGGTCTGGTGTCATAGCAACAGTCTGTCCACCGCAGATGATGTGGTGATAAAAGAAACATCTTGTTTTATTCTCCCCTAAAGTCTCTTTTTAAGGGCCCCAAACAGCCAATGGATGGAATGATGCATCCTTTCATTATTTTATCCCTCTAATTTCTGACACATCAATTTTGGTTCATTAATTTACAGTCCTCTACTCCTATTATTTACCAGTCATAATCTTAACTCCATCCTTGAATGGTATCAGTAGACCCTTTCTGTTCAAATTAATTGTCTTTTTTCCTTTTCACATTGATTCTTAAACAGTTTTTTTATATAACAAATCCTTGTGACAATTTGTGAACCTTTACCCATTCTTAACCAGTTAGGCTAACAATTAAAGTATGCCTGATAGGCCCCAATTACTACAATGCAGAGAAAGAAGCATGCTCTAAAGTTGTTATACACAGTACATCCATTTATACATTCTTATACTCTATTGGAGCTACACACCTAGAAAAAATTAAATGTAAAAAGATGAAAGTCTTTTGGGAAGGAATGTACTGATCCTGCATTAAATACGGAAAATAAATATTAGGCAGTGATGGGAATGTCTACAGGGGTTCAGAGATGAGTCTGTTCTTTCACATTCCGTAGTTCTTCTGTGCCTCATCAGGCTGCCTCTTATCTGCTGATCAATGACCTTGCATTTAAAATACCTAATTGAACTCAGGGCTCAAACGTATTTAAAGAACCATATAAAAATTAATATCAGTATTTTATCCAGTGTTTCAACTGTACAATTTTTATGACAAAGGATACTTGCAAAATTTTGTTCAAATAATATCAAATAAATCAAAGTTTGTTCAGAATTAATGCATTTTTAATCAGTGTTAAAATATGAATTTTTGTAAAATATATTCTTCTCTGAAAACTTATTACTTAGAAATCAATTTTTAAAAGCTACTATGTATATTTTCTGATATTTGTCTTTTATACACACTAATGCATTCCTGCTTTTTTCTTTGTTTGCAATGAGCTCTAGGTAATTCCCTTTTCTTGCTTCTTGCCCAGTCTCAACTAAAGATGTGTGTTATATGCCATAAGAACCCTGTGCTCATTAAGGAAACAGTACACTAGTTTGGATGGAGACAGCACCTTGCACCACACTTCCTAGGTCACCATTGTACTCTGATAAGCCTCACTCTGAAAAAAGCTGATTGTTTCCTCTTAATGTCAGGAGACATTGAAATATGATGCAGTTTTTGCACTTCCCTCATCAAGGCTCAGTCTTTCAGCATAACAGATCCTACTCAACCAGTCATAGTCTGTTTCAGAATCTAGATCTTACACGTTGGTAAAATTGCCATCTGGGACATCTCTGCTCTTATGAAACGGGCTGTGGGATCTTTAATTTCTCTGTAAATCAGGCAATATCTTTTTAAAGATTTCATCTGGAAAAACCCTCAGAAATTCAGCCACTGCAGATTTGAACTCACAATCCGAGTACGTATCAATCCTGATGCTTAAATCACTAGGCTGATCTACATAACTCAATGAAATTGCAGGAAAATTGCCACCTATTGAGTCATGAATAGCACTTCATTCAGTACCTTTGGTGCTCCTTGGAGAGCCCATGCTCTAATTTACTAGGCTCATTGTTGCTTAAATTAGCAGATCTGAGAAGATCAGTATGAAGTTTCAACAGAAAGGATTCTTCTCTATCGTGCACCTGACGTGGTCATTTACAACTGTGCAACATGAGTACAAGTAGGTGTAAAGTACTATAACAGAACGGTAGTGTTTTATACCCACCGTGCATATCTGTACGTAACTGCAAGAGATGCAAAGTTGAGGAGATTCAAACTCAAGATTTTCTACTCTAGCATTGCACCATTTTAAGTCTGATGTAGTACCCTGGATCACAAAGTCTTACTATCAAGAAGTAGGATTGTTTTGTTTAATTGTAGGTATCTGTACAACCAAAAAATATCTTAATTGTTGATAATAATTGCTTAATACTTCAAGAATTCATAATTTTAAGGTCAGATGAGATGATTATCAGGCCTGTTATCCTGCATAACACAGGCCATCCACTCAGTGATTCCAGCATCTAGCCTAAATATTGTGGTTGCACTAGAGCATATCTTTTAAAAAGTCACCTGATCTGAATTTAAAACTCCAACTAATGGAGAATTTGCCACACCTGTTGGCAAATATTCCAATGGTTAATTACCTTGACTTTCAAAAATGACATCCTATTACCAGTTTAAAGTGGGTCAACTTCAACTTCCAGCCAAAGGATCTTGTAATGTCTTAAAATGGCATATGAAAGCCAATATTAATAAATGGAAAGTAATGCACATGGGAAAACATAATCCCAACTATACATACAAAATGATGGGATCTAAATTAGCTGTTACTACTCAAGAAAGAGATCATGGAGTCGTCATGGATAATTTTCTGAAAACGTTTGCTCAGTGTGCAGCAACAGTCAAAAAAGCTGACTATGTTAGGAACCAATAGGAAAGGGATAGTTTCTGGGTTTTTTTTTTAAGCTATCATAATGCTAATCTATAAATCTTGAGTATGCTCACACCTTGAATATCGCATGCAGTTCTGGTTGCCCTATCTCAAAAAAGATAGTTTAGAATCAGAAAAATCTACAGAAAAGGGCAACAAAAATAATTACAGAGCAGCTTCCATAAGAGGAGAAATTAAAAATACTGGGACTGTTCAGTTTGGGGAAGAGAAAGCTAAGGGAGAAGGGTATATGATAAAGGTCTATAAAATAATGAATGGTGTAGAGAGAGTGAATAAGGAAGTGTTGTTATTGATCTCTTCACATAACACACAAACCAGGGGTCACAAATAACATTTAATAGGCAGCAGGTTTAAAACAAAAGGAAGTACTTCTTCACACAAGACACAGTCAACCTGTGGAAGTTAGTGCCAGGATATGTTGTGAAGGCCAAAAGAATAACTGGGTTAAAAAAGGAATTATCTAATTCATGGAAGATAAGTCCATCAATGGCTATTAGCAAGGATGGTCAGAGACACAGACCTAAACCTTTGATGGCTAGAAGATGGGAACAGATGACAGGAAATGGTCACTTGACAAAGTGCCCTGTTCTGTTCACTCCCGCTGAAGCATCTAGCACTGGCACTGTTAGAAAACAGAATATGGGACTGGATGGACCATTGGTCTGACACAGGATGGCTATTTTTATGTTTTTAAAGGTGTTTTGGGATGTAGTGCTTCCAGTCTCTTAACTGTGACAATACCACTAATCAATGAATCATAACATGACAAGTCTATCAAATATGTAACATCTTCACTTACCATTATACTTTCAATATTTTAAAAAAATGTTTTTTCCAGAATATACTCCTGAAATTATGAATGTTACGTGTGGTGGGGAGGCTGCCCCACCCTCATGTGAGAGGGGGTTAGAGGAGGCCAGAGAGGCTGCGCAGACTGGCAGCCAATCATGGAAGGGCTTACTGAGAGCCAGTCAGGGCTCAGCAGGGCCATATATAAAGAACAGCAGCAGGCAGTCTGTTCCAGGCCTTTGATAGGGGAAGATCTGTCTCCAGAGCTGAGAGACTAGTACCAGAGACAGCACAGTGCTGGGCAGGCCCGGGGGAGCAGAAAGGAACACCACCCCGGTGTCTGCCAGGTTGTAGGCCCTGAGGGGAAGGGTCTAGTGGGTGCGAGGAGTCAAAAGGGAAGTGGCCCAGAAATGTGGACAGACAGAGGGAGAGAAGGAGGGCAGGATGGCTGCAACTAGATGGTCCCTGCGTTGGGACCCAGAGTAGTGGGCAGGCCTGGGTGTCCCCCCTCCCTTCCCCCTTGCCTTACACTTGGCTGATGGGAGTGGTCATCTAGGGCTGCACCAAGCCACTGCTAAGAGGAGTGTGACTTTGGAGGTGCAGTAGTCCACATTGGCCGGGGTGCAGAGAGACAGCTGATTTACACACCCCCTCCCCGGAAGGGGGTGAGGATGGACTAAGCGGCACTGCCAGAGGGCAGTGGCTCAAAGAGGACGCCGCAGGTTGGAAGCAAAGCAAGTCTATATGCCAACCGAGGGCGAGACTCTGGACAGGACACCACCAGGAGGGAGTGCTCCACTGGACTGAGCTAATTCCCAGAGTGACTAGCAGGAGGCGCTGTGGTGGTGAGTCCCAACACAGTTACATTACTAAGCAGAATTTTGCAGCAGTCTTTCATGCTGGTTCATGAAGATACAGTATTTGTAGTACTTGTTATCAAACAGTTAAAAAACTTGCCAGATACTAACAAGCAAGGGAGGGAAGAGGTGCTATGTGGATATATTGTACTATCTTGCTATAATGTACATCTTTTAAATGGACTTCATTCTGTGGTTGACTCCTGCAGAATAGAGGGAGAAGAAAGACTTCCTTCAAACAAATCTCTTGGCTGCAGCCAAATGGGAAAAGGAGGAATCAGCTGTGCTGATAATTGGCCTTATTTCTCTACTCTTTTATTTGCTAAAAGTTGGGTTAATTCCCACCTAGATCACCAGCTGGGTACCTGACTTTCTCTGGCAGCCTAAGTATCATTCATTTTTCTGTATTAGCTGGATTCTAAGACTGAGAACCTTGAGCAAGGGGAGGGCAGCAGGGGGCTTCTCCTTTGAGTAGCAAAAGGAGAATATCTGACATTTTAGAGTCTCATTTCTTTTTTGCACTGTCCTTATGGTTAATCAGCAATAGGCTTCATGCTAATCATTGACCAAGTGGCCCTGAAATTTCAGCCTCTTTGACTGAGGTTATCTAGTCTTTTTTGTTGGTATCTGGGCTCATTAAGTAGGATTTTTTTTTTTAAAGTGCAACTACTATTGACCAGACCAATGCAAGCCCTGCAGGTTGTGTTTGTAGAAGAACAACTTCTAAAGATTAAGTTGGAGGAGTAGGTTCTACAAAATTTTTACTTCCAAGGAAAAAAAATATACCCTCAGACTACCCATTCCTCTGTCTGTTGATGTATTTTATGTTCAGGAAGTCCCCTAACTGAGGAGACCGTATCAGTATTGGGAGGATTGCTTCCCCACCCCCATTCCAAGAATAGTGAGAGCACAAAGGTGTCTTGCAGTCATCTGTGCTCCTGCTGACCTTCACCTCAGGCTACATGTCCTGGAGGGGCACATTGTGCAACCCAGCTTCCTTCCCAGCCCCCCCCCTTTTTATTTTGCTTTACGGGGGACAGAAGGCCGGCTCTGGCAACTACTCAAATATCCTATATGAGGGAATGGTGACTGGAGGCTCAGGCAAGTATGAAGGAAGCTATGCATTGTAGGAGCACATCAGGAGGGTGAGGTCGTGGCAGGAGTTGTGAGAATGGTATGTGGGGTCAGAAAAGCTGGAGCCCAGAGTAGAAGATAGGGCCTAGGCTCCCCCCTCTTGCCTTCAAAGGGAGTGAAGAGGACAAGGTCAAAGGAACAGCCCACTCTAGCTCAGCAAAATATCAACTGAAAATGTGATCATTCAATTTTTTTTAAACTAACATTTTTGGAAAAAAACTGTTTTCCAGAGTTTTTTTGTTCTTTTAGGCAGAAGAGGGCAGTGTTTAATAAACTCAAATCCAGGTCTCCCTATGTTCAGCATCACAATGAAGTAGTGCTAGCTTTAATGGAGCATCAGTGGAAAGCCTTAAAGATCAATCAAAATGTTTAAATGAAAATATCAGGCCAATGGCACAAAGTCTTAGTTTATAATAAGATGAAAGGTTTATGAGCCAGTTAAATTAACCTATTTCAAACTTTTAGGAATCTCCAGAATGCTATATAACATCACAGAAAATAGCAAAACTAGAAAAAAAAAACTATTTTTCAGAAATTACAAAGAAAAATTAAGGTTAGTGCTCTGTGTGTGTGCGCGCGCGCGTGTGTGTGTGTGTATATATATTATATAATTTCTTGAAAGCTATTGGCATGCATGGCCATGGACTAGCTAATGCTGATTTGCTAAAATAGAAATTTATCAATATACTTTATAAAAATTAATGTTTTAGAGAAGGAGGGAGACTATAGGAGAACCAAAAGTTAATAGCAGGTGATAGTGATAAAATATAATGTGTCTAAATGTATTTTTCACCTTTCCAAGTAGAAAAGAAACAGATAACATCTGGTGGACTGAAAACCAGTATGAGATTTGGGATGAAATTATTCTTGTTAGCTCACTAAAGACCAGTGTTAAGTGAAAAGTTCAGACAAGAAAAGGCAGAAAAAATATTTCTGTTCACTACTTTGGTTCTTTTTTCCTATGCATAAAAAGAAAATGCCACTAGTAAAAAATTATTTGCATCTGGCAAAATATAACTCTTGTGTGTTATATTACTGAAAAGTTGCCAGGAAAATTCTTCATGACATACCTTTTACTCTTCTTAGATATGATATCACATTCTGTACAATCTGCAGCAGTCACATTCACAACATGACACATTTCATGGTGGGATGTCAAGTGAGCAGCGTGAGTGAACCTGAGTGGAAAACACAGCAAAATGTGTTAACTATAAACCAAACATTTCAGTTTTTGAGTAACTCTTGTTGCTCTGGAATGCAAACATTTTCCTTGAACTAGGGGAGAGAGCTGATGAATTTGGAGCTGAGCGGGGAAGTATTCCACAGAGAAATAACCTGAAATAAAGGGAAAAGGGATGAAACAGAAATCTCAAAGAGCAGAAAGTCTTACCTGACAAAGTAAGCCCCAAGAGTGATCAGAGGTAACAATTAAGACGATAGAGAAGATAACTGTTTCTGCAAAAGTCTGTAAATGTAAGATTTTCCTCTCCAAACATAGTAACATTAGCAAAGAAAAGAAACCAGAGTGGAGGTGAAGAGTGGGTGTATATATGTTTCAGAAATGAAGGGGCTGTTTTTTCTCTCACTGGTGTAAATCGGGAGTTATTCCTTTAAAGTCAATGGAGTTACATCAATGTACAGCCGGAGTAAAAGAGAGAAGAATCAGGGCCATTATCCCCTACTTTCTGTACAATAAAATCAGGAACTCTGAGTGGTGCTAACTCTGGTTTAACTGATGGTAACAAATAGTCGCATTTAGCTGGAGTAAAATCAGCATAGCTATATGGTCACTGAAAATATTTGCAGTTCAAGCTTCTATTGGACTCTTAGGTTCCCCACTATATTATCACAGATCACAGTCCTTGAGTCTTATATTTCTCTCTGTCCTATGAGCAATTTCATGACCTGCAAGGGAAACTTCTTGTGAGTAACAGAGTTCCTGGATAGACAAATAATAATCCTTAATACAGGACAAGAGGAATTTTAACATCCCATGTCTACATTTCCACTTCTTTGAATTATTAACAAATACATTTATTTACTGAGCACTATGTTTTTATTTATTGTACAACTAATTCTAGTAAATGAGAAAACACAATGGGACAAATTCATCTTGGGAGTAATTCCATTAACCCAGTATACTAACTGATTTTTAGGAACTAAATAAAGTACCTGTTACTCAAATAGAAAAGTGTAAATTCTGCCATTTGTGTTTGCTGTGTCTATCAACATGATTATGTTTTCTGATCACTCTCCTTCTGGAGGTTCTAGTCACAGCACTTGAAGCAGAATCATTCATATTGACTCTTGATGGTCTCAATAAATTCACAAAATGGCTTGCATGCATGATCTCTTTCTGATTCTTGTGCTACTGTAGAACTGTCTGGTTAACTCTGAAGCAAGAATAATAAACTATTGAGCATCATCTCTTGGTTTTGCAGATGTCTCAATACTCCTGAATGCAGCTGTATTGGTGGAACCAGTGCATTTGTCCTGCACAATAGCAGGTGTTTCATAGATTGCAAGGCCAGGAGGGACCATCTATCATCCAGTCTCGCCTCCGGTAATACACAGGCCATAGAACTTCCCCAAAATAATTGTGAGAACAAATCTTTTAGAAAAATACACCCAATCTTAATTTAGAAGTTGTCCATGATGTAGAATCCTCCACTACCCTTAGTAAATTGTTTCAATGGTTACTCTCACTGTTAAAACTCTTACTTCCAGTCTGAATTTGTCTAGCTTCAATTTCCAGCTATTGGATTATATTATCCTTTTCTCTGCTAGATTGAAGAGCAATTATTAAATATTTGTTTCCTACGTAGACAGTGACAGATTAGCCACTGGGCCAATGGGGCTGTCATGGTATCTTTCCCCAATCTGAACTTAAGAGTCCAAAAAATTGGGGTACCAGCATGAATTTCTCTAAGCTTAATTACCAGCTTAGATCTGATAAGCTGCCACCACCCAAAAATATATAGTGTTTTGGGGCACTCTTGTTCCCCCAAAAACCTTCCCTGGGGACCCCAAGACCCAAATTCATTGAGTCTCACAACAAAGGGGAATAAACCATTTCCCTTCCCCCTCCTTTCTTCCTCCCAGATCTTCCCACCCTGGGTACTCTAGGAGATTACCCTGCTTCAACTCCTTGAATCACAACACAGAGGGATTCCACCTCCACCCCTCCCCTCTTCCCCTCACCCAGAGGCAATACAGATTCAAGCTCCGTGAATCTAAAACAAAGAGGAAATCACCTTTCCTCCCCCATCCTCTCTCTCCCACCAAGTCCCTGGTGAGTACAGACTCAATACCTCAGCATTAACCAGAGGAAAAAATTCAATTAGGTATTTTAAAAGAAAAGCTTTTAATAAAAGAAAGAAGAATAAAGATAATCACTGTAAATTCAAGATGGAATATTACAGGGTCTTTCAGCTTATAGAAAATGGAGAAAAAGCCTCCTCCAGCAGAAATACAATTTAAAATACTTTCAGCCAAATACACATTAAAACTCTACCAGCCAGACACACATTTGCAAATAAAGAAAAACAATTAAAAAGGCTAAAGCCGCCTTTATCCTGATACTTACTAGAATTAGAACAGAGGAGATTGTTTTAGAAAGATTGGAGGAATCTGCTTACATCTGGTCCCTCTGAGACCCCAGAGAGAACACCACACACAGAACAAAGAACACACACCCAAGCTTCCCTCCACCCAGATTTGAAAGTATCTTGTCTTCTGATTGGTCCTCTGGTCAGGTGTTGCAGGTCACTGTTTGTTAACCCTTTACAGGTGAAAGAGACATTAACCCTTAGCTATCTGTTTATGACAGAGGCCCACACCCAGGAGTCCTGGCCAAATGGGGGCCCTGAAAAAATAGGTGACCTCATGCCCTAACTCACTCTGCCCGCCCAGCACTCCAGCTGGGGAGTGGAGTTGGAATGTGGGGGTTGCCCTGCTCTACCCCTCCACCTGGCACTCCAACCAGGGAGCAGGGCCAGGCAGGTGGACACTGTGGCAAGCCCCCGTGCCCCGCTCCCCAACAGGAGCATGTGGAGATGAGACTGCAAGCAGAAGGTGTGGGGAGGGGATCTACTTGCTCTGGCCCAGGGCCCCACAAAACCCTAATCCACCCTCTGCATGTAGATACTTACAAACTATAATCAAGTCACTCCTTAACCTCCTTTTTGTTAACCTAAATAGATAGTTTCAAAGATTCAAATCTCTATAAGGCAAGTTTTCTAATCCTTTCATCATTCTCATGGCTCTTCTCTGAACCCTCTCCAATTTATCAACATCCTTCTTGAATTGTGGGCACCATAACTGGCCGCTATTCCAGCAACAGTCACACCAATGCCAAATACAGAGGTAAAATAACCACTCTGCTCCTCCTTGAGATTCTGCCGTTTATACATCTCTAGAGGGCATTAGCTCTTTTGGCCTCAGCTCCTGTTTCACTGATTATAGACCACAACCCCCAAATCTTTTTCAGATTCCCAGGATAGAGTCTCTTACCTGTAAGTATGGCCTACGTCCTCTGTTCTAGATGTATACATTTACATTTAGCCATATTAAAAACCATATTGTTTACTTGCATTCAGCTTACTTAGCAATCAAGATTGCTCTGTATCAGTGACCTGTCCTCTCATTATATACTGCTCCCCCAATTTTTGAGTCATCTACAAACTTTATCAGTGATATTTTATGTCTTGTTCCACCTCATTGATAAAAATGTTAAATAGCATAGGGCCAAGAACCAATCCCTATGGGACCTCCCTGGAAACACACCTACTTCATGATGATTTCCCATTTGCTGCTACCTTTTGAAACCTATCAATCAGTTTTTACTCCATTTAATTTGTACCATGTTCATTTTATATATTCTAGTTTTTCAGTCAACATGTTGTGTGATTCCAAGTCAAATGCCTGACAGAAGTCTAAGTATATTACATCAACACTATTATGTCTATCAAACTTGTCATCTCATCAAATGAAGATATCAAGTTAGTTTGACATGATCTTTTCATAAATCCACGTTGATTTGATTAATAACATTGCCCTCTTTATTAAGCAAGTTACATATCAGCTGCTTCATATCTTGCTGGGATTTATGCTCAGACTGACAGGTCTATAACTGACCATGTCATTCTGGTTAACCATTTTAAAAATTGGCACAATGTTAGCTTTCTTCTAGTCTTCAGGAACTTCCCCAGTGCTCCAATACTTATTGAAAATCAACATCAATTGTCCAGTGAGCTCCTCAGCTAGCTTTTTTTTTTAAATTATTTGATTAAAGTTATCTTGACATGCTGATTTAAAAATGTCTGTCTTTAGTAGCTTCTGCTTAATATCCTCCAGAGATACTAGTGGAATGAAAGGAGTGTTATCACCATATGCTTTCCTAGGCACATGAGGGCAGCAATATGAGGTTCAACTGGAGAAACTATTTGAGTCTCAGATATGTAGGATGTTGCAAAGATTCACTAAATCTAAGCATCCCCAGGCTGCTCTGGCCATAACTCTTTCCCATGCACTCACTTTTTGGGCTGCGATGAGTCCTGTTGCTCCTTCAGTGGAAGAGGGGTGTAGCTGCTTTCCTGCACCACAACCTTGCCCATAACAGACTATTACTCCCTCACAAAATGGCTGAGTCATTGGTACTGGAACATTTCCAAAGATTGTGCCTTCTTGCCTTCCAGTGGCAGTCTCTCAAAAGAAGATATGTGGGTCAGTGGTTAAAAGAGGAACAGATTTTACTTTCTCTGGAGGACAATAACTGAAGATTAGCTGAAACAGCACTTCATATGCTTCATCTCTTTCCTTCTGTAGTCAAACTACTAAGTGAATCTTAAATTTTTTTTAAATAACTGTCAAACAGCACTTCCTCCTATACATCACCTAAAATACAATATAAACTGAAACATATGGTTTAACAACCACTGATAACGATGTTTGTCAAAGGAAAGGAAGCCAACCAAAAAAAATTCTGAAATCCTAATAAGTAGAGAAGCATTTTTTTAAAAGTTTAAAAATATCTCTTGTATCTTTGCTTTGCCACTTCTTTTGGCAAAGTAAAGTTTTAGACATTTTTCTTTTTAAAATTGTGTGGGTGTGAAAACAAATTTCACAGTGAGAAATGCACATTTTTCTGCACCTGTCATTGCTTTAATTTAGAATTATCTGGAGCATATTTTGTGAAGTGAATATGAAAGAGACCGTGAACTGACTGTATTTCTTCTAAGATTAAATTTACATTAGCAGCTCTAATTCTTCCCACTTAATTTTCTTTGTATGCCGCCATATTTTCTAACTGATCATCTTCCACTTCCCTTTAGCATGACCCAAGGCAAGTAATTACCATAGTCAAACAGGTCAACTTTTATGCTTGCAGGCTTGCCTTAGAGCTCTACAAACCTGCCTGATTCTGGATTTTATAGCATACTACTAATCTTCCTGTAGATCCAGTTTGTACGCAAATGAAAAGCCATATAGCTCCCTACAGTCTGGACATGGTCAGTGCAAACAAGCTATTAGTGGTTCTCACACTGTGGTCATCAGTGATCCTCTTTAGAACCCTTCCTAGGAATGTGTAAAAAGAAAATGCTTTGAGAAACAAGCAGTGGGGAGCTCAGAGTGTTCAGAGGTGGAATAGACCATCAGAGGATCTCTGTCATACAGTGTAGTTTGCAAAATGAAATAGTTGAACATTTGTTTTTCTCTTAAATACACCAAGCAGTTATACTCTAGACAGGGTTACACATGC
This sequence comes from Chelonoidis abingdonii, assembly GCF_003597395.2. Lineage (NCBI taxonomy): Eukaryota > Metazoa > Chordata > Testudines > Testudinidae > Chelonoidis > Chelonoidis abingdonii. The sequence goes on from NC_133773.1 coordinate 84,704,185, forward strand.
ATGAGGATAATTTGTCTTACATTGAACTACGTATTGATTGCTTTTGCAATGTTAAAATATTAGTCTCAGGGAACTTCCCAGTGGCAAAGTGTCCACATCACCAGAACTACCAGGGTGGGTATTGTCATTGGCAGTCTCAGTAGAAGCTGATCCTTCACCATTGAAGTAAGTGGGAGGTTTGACACTGATATCGATGGGCAGAGGTCCAGATTGGAGGTTAGAGTTGAAGCATATTTACAGAAGAGTGTGGGGAAGCCCCTGGTGCTTCCCACCCAGAGCTGTTTTTAGCTAGAGAACATTAGTTTTTGTGTGTTTCAGTTTGGCACCTTCTATGCACACTTTAAAATGCAAGGGCCTGATTTATAGCAGTGAAAGTCAGACATACTGACAGTGAAGTCAGTGAAATTATAAATGCAAGACTGGTGTAAGAAAGAGGAGAATCATGTCCATTATATGATTATATTACATATAATATTTAAAGGCACCGTCTCATTTTTCCTTTTCCTTACTCTGATGCTCATTTTGAATCATGATTAATAATATTTTTAAAGGAAAATAATTCTCTTCCATTGCCCATCTCCTCTCAGTTTCAAATTCCCTCAATCCTTCTCCACTTTCAACCTCCATTCAAAACAATATTTCATAGGAAAATTCTGTTAATTCTAAGATCTTTAATACTACTTCAGTCTGATTCTAACTGGTGACTTTAACGCTTATAAATGGTAGTGATAATCTCTCTGACTCCCAACCCACTTTCAGAACAATCTGATAAGTGCATTGGAGAGGATCAAAGTGAGATGAGGGTGATAAGAACAGGAGACCTTGTGGCACCTTAGAGACTAACATATTTATTTCAGCATAAGCTTTCGTGGGCTACAGCTCACTTCTTCGGATGAGGGTGATAAACAGGCATTGAAAGTTTCTCATGCAAGGCCCTATTTAGCTTTGTTTATGATATTAAGCGCAAGTATCTTTGCTATGAAGATGTGCAATCAAAGGTATTCAAAGGTAGAATCTTCCTATCAATCACATCATTTTAGTTCTCTAGACCAGTAAAAGTAATACACGTAGTTCTTTGAGAATAGAGAGATCATTGATTCATTTGTAGTCAAGGCTAACATCTTGTTCTTTTTAAAACTGAAAATCTCATCAAAATGCAGTTTGATTAGATTCAAGTTAATCTTACTGTAAACTTTGTTTTATCGATAAATGTAAGAATTAAACCCATGTAGGTGGTATTAAGGGCAAAGTTGCCTTTACTTTGTAAGAGCATAATTAATGTAGCTGCTCACTAGATAAAACTGCAAGCCTTGTGAACATCTTTAGAATTATTTAACATAGATATTCCAAAATAATTGCCCTGGTGCTGCATTCTTGGTAATGACATATCTGTAGTGATATTTTTTATTTGTTCTCTATAGACAGTGGTGATTTTATACATAGCTTAACAGAGTTAACAGAGTTTATCCGGTTACTGTGGTCTTGATCCAACATCCAGTAAAATAAATGGAAAGCTTTTCATTGCTTTCAATGTGAGTTAGATTTCTCCTTTAATTCATTTGCAAAGCTTAGCTTGATTCTTCCATTTCTCTATCCTGTCTTCTGGTCAGGATGGCTGTTTTCATCTATTTCGTTTTGTTCTATTTCTGAACCTGATGGAGGCCCCAAACATGCAAGCTGTTCTGCATCTGCACAGCTCCCTATAGACCTTAATGGGGAGACACATTGATTTCACTGGGACTACCTTTGGGGAGTAGCTTGCAGAATTAGGGACATTCTAATCTAAAATACCTCCAGTCTAAACACTAGAAAGTGATAAACAATTAGAAGATGAGTGAAATTTTCAAAAGCATCTACGGGACTTAGGAGCCTGAATCCCATTTTCAAAAGTGACTTAGGGCCACATTTTCAAAGGTTTTTAGGCACTGAAAGCTGCAGATAGCTGCCTACTGTGATTTTCAAAAATGCCTAGGCACCTAACTCCCATTGAAATCACTTACTTAGGCACTTTTGTATACTCCAAGGCATTTATCTCCATCTTCAGACACCTAAATGCCTTTGTAAATCTTGCCCATAGGCTGTTAAGTGCACCATTTTTGAAAATGTGACTTAGTATCCTAAGTCACTTAGGTGCTCTTGAAAATTTTACCCAATAGGGCTTAAGCAAAATTCAGTAAAAATTAGGTAAAATATTAAAACACACAAAATTACATGTAATTCTTTGAAATCAATTTGATCAAGACAGGTTTTAACCTACTTGGGTAACTCAAACCCTGATTCAGAAAATCACGTAAGTGCATACATAGCTTCAAGCACATAAGCTGACCCACTGATATCAGAGGGAATCTGAGATTTCAATGGGACTACTGTTGTGTGTTGTGCTTTAAGCTACATGTCGTCTTATACGCTTGGCTGGATCAGGGCCTAAGATCAAACAAACCTAAATTACACATTATAGGCGCATATATATATATATATATATATCATTTTAAAATGTTTGTTCTCTTATAAGGTGGTTAATTTAGTTGTTAACCCTATAAATAGGGAGGACAACTCAAGGCACACTGCACTATAGACTAGAAATCATACCAATTATACCACTAAGGAATAAAAAACACAGACTAAGGGCCAGATTCTGCCTTCTGATACAGTTGTGCATCTCCCAGTGATATACACAGGAATTTCTGCTTAACTAAAGATTGCCAAACTCTGTTGGAAAAAGGGAGCAGTAGTGTAGAGCTGTTTTTTGGTCTGTGAATGAAAACAGGGTTTAAAAGTTTCCATTAAACCTTAGTAAAGGCTTTTCTACGTGAGGAAGAAGCCCAGAATAGCTATTGATGAATATCTATTCTGTGTTAGCTCTCTATATGGAAACTCTTATTCTTTACCAGGGGTAGGCAACCTATGGCACGTGTGCCAAAGGCGACACGTGAGCTGATTTTCAGTGGCACCCACACTGGCTGGGTCCTGGCCACAGGTCTGGAGGGGCTCTGTATTTTAATTTAATTTTTAAATGAAACTTCTGAAACATTTTGAAACCTTATTTACTTTACATATAACAATATTTAGTTATATATATTATAGACTTATAGAAAGAGACCTTCTAAAAAATTAAATTGTTTTACTGGTACGCGAAACCATAAATGAGAGTGAATAAATGAAAACTTGGCACGCCACTTCTGAAAGGTTGCTGACCCCTGTTCTACACTGAGTGCCTTTGGGCAGTCTAGGTTATTCCACATTGGAGGTGGATTACTGAGGAAAAGCTATTGTGCTTTAAATTCACACCCTAGCTGTTTCTCACTAACTTTCCAGTTAATTTCCTCTGGATACAAGCCTTAACGGCACCTTGTCCACTTCATGAGACGTGGGGTGCCCATAAGTTTTACTTTGTGTTTAAAGGTCAATGATTATCAACCATCTACTTTTAGGATTCAGTTACAAACAACCCCTCAAACAAACAAACAAACCCAACCAACAAACAATTTAATATTTTAATAACAAACCCTAATGGTCAAATTTCTGGTCAGATTTGTTTATTTGGTTGTTAGAATTATTCCAGACTTTTGTAACTTTTTCATATTACTTTATATGTCACAAACTAAACAAAATATTAAACATCATGTAGTAACCATGGATAGTACACTGCCTCACCCACCCACTTCTTTGGGAGTATACATATTTAAAGTTAAGGACATGTATAAAGGTTTACAGTATCAAGGCAAAACTGAGCAAGGGTAATTAATTATCAGTTTGCACAATCACAATGCCATTTGAAATATGAGTTGAAAAACAGCTTAGGGCCTGATTGAGAAAAACAATTAAGACAGTTTCATTATTGTGTAGGGTCATCAAGTAGCCAGTTGCAAGTTGGTGGGGGTTTTGTTTGTTGGTTTGTTTTTAATGTATCAGACTATACAAGTAAACTCAAGCCTAACAGTGCTTTTCAAGAACACACAAAATATAAATGTAATTAACTAACTATATTAAAGGTTGGAGACCACATCAAAGATAAATCACAATATTTTTCCTGCTGTATTATGGAACAGCAATTTTGTTTGAAGTACATCGTCTTTCATATGTACTGAGATGTTCCAAAAATGCATTGTCTGTCATGCTGTAAGTAGAATACTGCTTGCTGCTGGAGCAAAGCCACTTGATGGTAATATGCTACCTAAAACATAGACTGAAATTTAGAAAAAATGCATGAGTCTCTATGTTCTCCAGTAACTGTAATAATTCAACTCATTATAAAATTTCTAAAAGAAAGGGAAGAGGTGAGTTTCGGATAATAGCGAGCCATCACACCTGGATATAAAGTGGCTTTTCTTAACAAAGAAACTATATTGGCAGCTTTCAAGCATGTTGAGGATCACAAAATCTGACTTCAAGAAAAAGTGCCTCAATATGATTTAAAAAAAGACACATTATCACAGAAATTTAACAAAGAACAGGGTCAGACCAAAAACCTGTTATATGTTTAGAAGATTTCATGATCTTAGTGACTTTAATGTGCATGAACTGTTTATATTAACAGCCTTTTTATAAAAGTATAAGAGAGGAAAATACCATCACATCTGATGGTAGACTAGACAAAAGTGTTAACCATCTTGGATTTAAAGTAGAAAAACATGGATTTAAGAAAAATGTAACTATCTCACCATAATGCTTTTAATAAAAAAATAACTGCCAAGGAAAGATGTTTATTTGCAAAATGGGACAATACGAATAATGCCAACCCTGAAGAATCTATGCTTTGATGGAAGGTTGTGAAATAATAAAAGATTCTTTCTGACTGTGTATTGAATTTCACAGCTTTCCAATTCACAGAAGGTTTGGAGGGGAGGGACAAACTCTCTGTTGTACAGATAAGGAATTTTGAGAATAGTTAATACTTCAGTCATTAGACCCTTCCCATTTGACTACAAGACTAAACTAATCCTGCTTTAATTTTTTTTGTCATTCTCTCATGAGATTTGTGAAAAACTGGGAGAGATATGGGTACTTTGACAGGAGATAAAAAGTATTATGTTTAGATTCAGATCATTCTATATCAGTATCTCTTTAAATTTAATACATTTATAATACAGGGCTCCATCTTCCATGGTACAATATATGATCCTGACCAAGTGTTGTCATCCAAGGTTGGTGTTGGACAGGATGTACCCATATAAGTGAAATCTGACTCAGTCCTTAAGAAACAGGAATACATCGGTAACTTGTGCAGAGCTATTTAACAAAGTTTTACCTTAACTGTGAAATAAGATATCTGGGAAGGAAATGTAGTAATAGATTTTATATATGAATAGAGCTGTGCATAACAGTGTTTTCTCTTTGTGCAGACTTTTTCTTCAGTTGTTTCCCTGAAAATTCATCTCTCTCCTCTTTCCACTCTCTGAACAAACCATACATCATTGTCTGATTGGGGGCTTAATTGTTTTATAAACAGGTAGAAATCCCCCTCCCATTAGCAGGATCTGAACCACTCTGATAATTTTTAAAATTAGACATACATCTGTATGTAATATGATGCATTTCAATAGCAATAAATACAGTATATTTAATCTCCATTAATCTAATTACTATGGGCTCTATTCTTGAAGGATTTCTGCCACAGACAAGAAATCTAATCCACTAAACCTACAATTTCTTGAGAACTTTTTTCCTTATCCTAAAATTGTATGTTCTAAAAAAATTTCAGGAAAAAAAATCACACACGCATGGAAAAAAAAAAAGTGTGTGTGGAGCGGGAGATTTTAGCCTCCTGGAGAGTAAGATTAAAATAAGACAATTTCATTCTGTAAATACTTGTATCATTGTGACCTTGAAGTTGGGAATTGATCTGCTGATGCTCAAGTTACAGCACTCAGATTGAAATTCTCTGTAGGTTGTAGTAAATCAAGGTGAATGAATATGAGATTAATGACTGCAGCTTTAAAAAGAGGAAAACTCATCAAGCAATACAAAACACAGTCATGTTACATCAATGGATGAAAGTGTTGTCTAAATGTATTAAAAAAAACAAAAACAAAAAACCCAAATCTCATTCACACATCAGCTCTGAAAGACTGATAATTCACCAGTATAAGATATTTTGAAAAATTAAAAGTACCAGGTTCTCTGTACAACACACAATAAAAATAATTAATCTATGAAAATCAGTAATTTACATCAATAGAATGACCAACTATTAGAATAATAAGCAAGAGGAGGCAAAAGTGTGCAAGATATTAAAAAAAAAAAAACCCTTGAAAGCAAAAAACTCAGTTGAGAATTACTAGAAATATGCAATATGCAAATTATAGGCTCTAATTTTAAACTGAGCACCAAGCTAGTCTCTAGCATTGCAGGCACAATAATTTACAACAATTGTTTCCATTCAGATGCCTGAAGGCCAGACTCTTCAAGGGTATGAAGGTGCTTAAAGTATCAGAGGGGTAGCCGTGTTAGTCTGGATCTGTAAAAGCAGCAAAGAATCCTGTGGCACATTATAGACTGACATATTTTGGAGCATGAGCTTTCATGGGTGAATACCCACTTCATCAGATGCATGTAGTGGAAATTTCCAGGGGCAGGTATGTATATGCTAGCAAGCAAGCTAGAGATAACGAGGTTAGTTCAATCAGGGAGGATGAGGCCCAGTTCTAGCAGTTGAGTGTGAAAACCAAGGAGGAGAAACTGGTTTTGTAGTTGGCAAGCCATTCACAGTCTTTGTTTAATCCTGAGCTGATGGTGTCAAATTTGCAGATGAACTGAAGCTCAGCAGTTTCTCTTTGAAGTCTGGTCCTGAAGTTTTTTTGCTGCAGGATGGCCACCTTAAGGTCTGCTATAGTGTGGCCAGGGAGGTTGAAGTGTTCTCCTACAGGTTTTTTGTATATTGCACATTCCTAATATCTGATTTGTGTCCATTTATCCTTTTCCGTAGAGGACTGTCCAGTTTGGCCGATGTACATAGCAGAGGGGGCATTGCTGGCATATGATGGCGTATATTACATTGGTGGACGTGCAGGTGAATGAACCGGTGATGGTGTGGCTGATCTGGTTAGGTCCTGTGATGGTGTCGCTGGTGTAGATATGTGGGCAGAGTTGGCATCGAGGTTTGTTGCATGGATTGTTCCTGAGCTAGAGTTACTATGGTGCGGTGTGCAGTTGCTGGTGAGAATATGTTTCAGGTTGGCAGGTTGTCTGTGGGCAAGGACTGGCCTGCCACCCAAGGCTGTGATGAAAGGTGGGATCATTGTCCAGGATGGGTTGTAGATCCCTGATGATGCGTTGGAGGGTTTTAGCTGGGGACTGTATGTGATGGCCAGTGGAGTCCTGTTGGTTTCTTTCTTGGGTTTTGTCTTGCAGTAGGAGGCTTCTGGGTACACGTCTGGCTCTGTTGATCTGTTTCCTTATTTTCTCTCTGTGCGGTATTGTAGTTTTGAGAATGCTTGGTGGAGATTTTGTAGGTGTTGGTCTCTGTCTGAGGGGTTAGAGCAGATGCCGGTTGTACCTCAGTGCTTGGCTGTAGACAATGGATCGTGTGATGTGCCCGGGATGGAAGCTGGAGGCATGACGGTAGGGCATAGCAAGTCGGTAGGTTTTCGATATAGGGTGGTGTTAATGTGACCCATCACTTATTTGCACCGTGGTGTCTAGAAAGATGGACCTCCCTGTGTAGATTGTCCAGGCTGAGGCTGATTGGGGGGGTGGAAGCTGTTGAAATCGTGGTGGAATTTTTCCAGAGTCTCCTTCCCATGGGTCCAGATGATGAAGATGTCATCAATGTAGCATAGATAGAGAAGGGGCGTGAGTGGACATGAGCTGAGGAAGCGTTGTTCCAGGTCAGCCATAAAAATATTGGCATATTGTGGGGCCATGTGGGTGCCCATAGCAGTGCCACTGATCTGGAGATATATATTGTCATCAAATTTGAAATAGTTGTGTGTGAGAATAAAGGCACAAAAGCTCATGCTCCAAAATGTCTCAAGGTGCTTAAAGATGCAAATAAGTGTCTAGTGAGATGTTTAAAAATACCTATATAACATATTAAGTACCTAACTCTGAGTAAAAGTTGAGAAACCTAGCACCTAGAGGCTTGTTGAAAATGTCACTAGGGTCCTATCTGCATCTTAAGGCACCTAAATATCATTGAAAATTTGGATCTAGATATCAAGTCATTTATAGCAATGCATGATACTACCATTCTACTCCTCCTTGGTGGAAATGTTTGGGGAGGGCAGAGAAACCTTCAAGAATATGTTAATCAGAAAGGAAATTTGTGTTGTTGTAACACATTTGTAGGAAGCCCACCATTTAAGCCCTTTCTAAGCAGCACATAGGGTTGCATACTTTACCATATTGGTTAGTGTGTTTAACTCTGCTCCCACGCTGACCAAACTAGATATGTTACCTCACTCGCATTCTCAGCAATAACCTTAAACTAGTCCATTATTCCCCATGCACTTACTGTAACAACTTGAAATTTAAAATAAAAGTTTTAAAAATCAATTTAAATCAAGCAAATAGCTGATAGTTTATCAAATTAAATCCTTATGCTTTTGCGCTCTGGATGTCCTCACCGAATTGAATAATTTGGTAGTAGAAACATGACTCTAGGTTGACAATTTTTGTTTGCTAATATCCATAGGATATTATTATCCATAGGATAGTATAGGATTTGAAATGGCCAAGATATTAAGTCCTGAATTTTAGTAAAGTTTGTTTAAAAAAAAAAAGAGAGACTGATAATAAGCAGCAATGTAGCAAGAAGTTAACATTTGGAATACACTACAAATATCTGGTATTCTTATTCCTTTCTATACTAAATCTAGCTAGCACATCCCATTTTTAGTCTTCTTTTTTTTTATTTACAGAGGGTCAGTAATGTTCAGCTGCATCATGGTTCTCATCACGTTTTCATATAGCTCAGTGAAAAGTACAAAACAAGTAGCACGCTGTCACAAGAAGCTAGCCCTTCGAATACTTGAAGACTTTGAACCCTGTTATGTTGGCATTGATTATTTGTAGATGCCAATTGCTGAATCCACACTCCAGGAAAACTGTTTTGTTCTGAAAGGTCATCTGGTTTTTAAAAAAGCATTTACCTGAACAAGATCTGCCCAATGCCACTTTGATTGTTTTTTATGGTGGATTGTCTGTATCAAAGAACCTGTGTGCTGGAAAATTCACTCTGTACTTCAAAAATCATGTTTTACTTATCTTGTCAGTCTATTTGCTGGCTCATCTTGTACATGTGCTGCCTGGTTAACAGTCTTAGAATCTGATCCAGTTTTCCGAAGTTATGGGAAAATGTTCATATGACTTTTTTCCAAGCAGTTGACTTCCATTTAATGTAAATAATCTTTACTGATATTGTGCATTTGTGGTTTTCAATTCACCCCAAAACAAATATTACATTAAAAAAAAACACTAAAAGAGCAGTAAGGTTGAAAAATTAACAACTCAAAAGTTAGGAAACACCAAAACTAAGGTGGCTTATGCAACCTTAATTTGGCCCCTTTGTGCGTATACATTATGATATGATCTTTACTTACATGATCACATCCTATTTTTCCACAGGTCCCTTTACTCAGTGAACAGGCTGGATGGTGCCCACTGAATAAGTACCTATTTCCCTTTAGTCTCCCCATTCGCTCTGTGGCCCATTGTATTATTCACTGCACATCATTCAAGCCCTGCCCTAAATACAGAAATATTCATTTCCTCCTTGGCTTTTTTATGATGTCTCATCATAGTATCTCATTTCCTTACAAACATTTAGTGAATTTATATTCACAACACCCCTGTCAGAAGCGAGACTATTATTATTAGGGCCCTACCAAATTCATGATCCAGTCTGGTCAATTTCACAGTCACAGGATTTTAAAAATTGTAAATTTCATGATTTCAGTTATTTTAAATCTGAAATATCATGTTATTTTAATTTTAGGGGTCCTGATCCAAAAGGGATTGTGGGGGTGGGGGGTCACAAGGATATTATGGGGAGTGTTGCAGTACTGCTACCCTTACTTCTGCGCTGATGCTGGCAGTGGTGCTGCCTTCAAAGCTGGGAAGCTGGAGAGCGGAAGCTGCTGGCCAAGAGCCCCACTCTGAAGACAGGGTCAATGCCAGCAGCAGCACAGAAATAAGGATGGCATGTTATGCCATTGCCACCCTTACTTCTCTGCTGCTGCCTGCAAAGCCAGGCCCTCAGTCAGCAGCCGCCATCTCTGGCCACCCAGCTCTGAAGGCAGCAGTGTAGAAGTAAGGATGACACAGTATGGTATTGCCACCCTTACTTCTGCGCTGCTGCTGGCAGGGCACTGTCTTCAGAGCTGGGTGCCTGGTCAACAGCTGCCACTCTCCAGCCACCCAGCTTGAAGTCAGCACACAAATAATGGTGGCAGTAATGTGACCCCCCTAAAATAACCTTGTGACCCCCTGCAACTCCCTTTTGAGCAGGACCCCCAGTTTGAGAAATGCTGTTCTCTCCTGTGAAATCAGTATAGTATGGGGCACACAAAAGACTATATTTCACGAGTGGGAGGGAAACCAGATTTCACAGTCCGTGACAAGTTTTTCATGGCTGTGAATTTGGTAGGGCCCTAATTATTATTAATATCCCCATTTTACACATGGGGAATCAAGGTACACAAATTAAAGCCCAAAGTCTTAACTGATTTGGGGTGTGCAGTTTGAGAAGTCTATTGCCTGATTTTTTTTTCAAGGACTTAGCATTATATAGCACTTGATATGTTCAGAGTAGAGCTCCTATTGACAACTGTTGCAGCTGTGAGTGCTCAGCAATGCAGCAAATCAAACTCCCAGGTACCTCAAGCTGGGTACCCCCAGATAATGAGGAACACATATTGGGCCACTGTGAATATTTTTGATTTACATAACTTGCCTGGCATCATATGATCACTCTGTAGAAGAGGCAGGGGTAGAATAAAATTTCCCAGCTATGGAGGGATGTGCAAGCACTGTCTGGACAGCACATAGGAGCTGTGAGGGGATGGAGCATTCTTAATGCAGCCTAACTTCAATACCTGGAAAGATAATGAAGCAAATGATTAAACAATCACTTTGTAAGTACCTGGAGAATAATAAACTTTTGAGGAATAGTCAGCATGGATTTGTCAAGAACAAATCATGCCAAACTAACTTCCTCCTTTGATAGGGTTAGTGGAAAGACCATACTCAAAGAGCAGTTATCAATAGTTTGCTGTCAATCTGGGAGCATATATCTAGTAGGGTCCTACAGGGGTCAGTCCTAGGTCCAGTACTAGTCAATATTTTCATTAATGACTTGGATAATGGAGTAAAGAGTAAGCTTATAAAATCTGCAGATGAAACCAAGCTGGGAGGGGTTGCAAGCACTTTAGAAGGCAGGTTTAAAATTCAAAAGGACCTTGGCAAATTGGAGAACTCATCTGAATTCAACAAGATGAAATTCAATAAAGACAAGTGCAAAGTACTTCACTTAGGAAGGAAAAATCAAATGCACAACTGTAAAATTGAGAATAACTGGCTAGATGGTAATATTGCTGTAAAGGATCTGGGGGTTATAGTGGACCACAAACTGAATGAGTCGTCAATGTCATGCAGCTGCAAAAAAAAAAGGCAAATATGTCTATTGCAGACTCCCTTGGTACTAGGGCTGCGCAAGTTCATAGGCGGTACATGAGCACTACCTTCATAGCACAGAGATTCCCTTATGTGACCACACATAAGAGGCAGGTGGGAGAAGGCATGGGTAGGGACACTCATTTCAGTATCAAATATTTATATTACAGTACCATCTACAGGCCCCATGGAGGCTCTACTATGCTAGGTGCTGTATAAACTTATAGAAAGACACATTCTTCCCACTCTATTGTGTGTGTGGGGGGAATGCCTACTCCACCTTGAAGAGCCTCTACAGATTAGCTCTGCTATTGCTTCTCAACATCTGTGAAGAATTCCCCCTCCTCATAATCCCATACAACTGCCCAGCACATAAACCAGTTGCCTCCTTGATAAGAGATTATTTTAAACATATACATCAATCACATTTGAAGCACAAACACAGAAGTTAATACTAGAGCAGTTCAAAAGTTTTTGAACAAAAAGGGCTTTAGCAATTGTTGAAAAATAGGGTTTCCTCAAACACACATTTTTTCACTCAAAAAAATCAATGAAATTGTTCAGTTTTTCAAAAAAAAATCAATTTTTTGAGTATTGTCAAAAAAAATTCCTTGTGAAATTGTGGGGAAATACCACTTAGTTTTTCATTCCCCACACCTCTTGTACCAAAAAAAAGAGAAAATTTAATGAAAAAGGTTAAAAAGTGAAAGTAATCTATGTACAATTTATTAATTCTATGTGAGATTGTGAACTCTCTTTGTACGTATTTAAATCATACTGCAAAGTCCATTTTGAATGTGTAGCTTGTTTGCCTTCTATGTTTTCTTTTTATCATGATGTTGGACTGAAATTTCAAGGGATAGTAACAGGGCTAATAATAGAGGGTCATTAATCTGAAAGATCATCTATTCAAAAGGAGCATCTTGGGACAAAGAAGATGGTTGCCACCCATGGAACACTAGTTTTTAAAGTCTCAACTCCAGGGGGAAGTAACAAACAATGGATCACCTGGTGAGGTACTTTGGTCACCTGTGGAGGCTGATAGAGAAGTGAGTCACCTGACAAGAGTGGGCTGCAGCTTTATAAAACATAAGGTCTCTCAGGAGCTATTTTAGATAGAAAGAGATGAAATAAGACCAGGGACTCAATGCTCTGAATGAGAGGCCATAAGCAGGAAGAAAAGAAAGGACCTTGGTTTCTGTCTTAACCCTCAACAAACTCTCCAGAGTGGTGAGGGAACTGAGGCAGAGATGTATTTATTATTTTGCCTAGTTCTGTGTATTTCTCATGCTATTTAAGTAAAGAGTAATTTGTTTTAGAATGCTGTTCAAAATCTGTTTGCTTCACTGTCATGTTCCCCTTGGCATGAACTGAAAAGCCAGCATACTAATACAGTTGGAGTTCTGGTAGAGGGTGTGCGTCAGAAACTGGCTAGCTCCTTGAAAGTAGTGGGCTTAGCTACCCCTGTGATGGATCAGCTTCCCCCTTGCATTCTCCAAAGCTGATCCTGATCAGTTGGGAATTAAATGGTTTGGGGAAATCAATAGGATTAGGTGAGAAGAACTGGGTGATTTCTCTAAAAGACTGAAGAGAGTTCGGCTGAGATAGAGCTGCAGGAGGGCACTCAGTTGGCAGGGCATCAGCAAAGGAAGGATGTGTTCTCTGGTTGGCCTTGAAGGGAGAGGATGGCTAGAGGAGATGGAAGCCCTAAGGTAGGTCCTGCAAAGGCTATACCTCAGCCAACAGATAGGGATAGGGATAGGGACTTAGCCTGGGAAGTGGCAGAGAAAGGGAAGTACTTCAGGGAAGAAGCCCTATGGCTGAACAGCCTTGGGGGTACCCAGGCTTTTTGGGAGACAATAAAATGAGTGAGGAAACACTCTTTAGAGCAGGTGAGGGGTGGGTTGTGAAGAGCCTGCAAAGGGTAATAGTTTCTTGTTCTATTCACTCTGGGCTTTGGATAGTGAAACTGTATGTAAGCTCAGATGGGGTGGAAGATCTTATTTACTGCTTTAGATTTGTGGGACATTATTTTGTTTGGACTTTGTTTACCCTCAAACTGGAGATGGAACTGGGTGTGACACCTGGCTGGAGAGCAAAGTCACCAGGCCAGACCACTAGAACCTGAAAGAAAAGAGGGGGTGGAACTATAGCAGTGCTAGGGCTTACAATGAGGGGTTACTTCCAGCTGGTGAGTCTAGCAGAATGTTCTTAAAGACATCATTGGGGTCAGTGTTGGCCTCAGGGGCTAGGCAGTTGGACTGCAGGGTCTTGGCTCCCAGAACAAGGTGCTAGACAGTGACTGACTCTCCCTCTCCCCCTCCCCCCAAGAATTGTGCTTAGAGATTACAGCCATGGGCAGTGCTTGGACTCTGTTCAGACTCAGGAGACCTGGAGCACATGGGGCCCAGTGAGGTGAGCTCCAAACAGAATAGCTTGGGGAATGTCTAACCCAGAGGCCCCCAGTCTGCACCGAGGAATGTTTGGGAGGCACAGCAGGGCCTAGACCAACCCCCGTGGGGAGGGAGTTCCACCCTGACCTGCTCCTTGCCCCAGCCTCAGCTCCCTTACCCCGTCTGCGCCCCCCAAGCTGCAGCCCTGTTCGTGGCCCCAGATCATGGCGCAAGGGGTGGAAAGGTGTAAGGGGTGGGTGCAACCACTTCAAAAATAACACTTTCTCTCCCATTTTCTTTAAGTGAAAAGACAAACTAACACTTGAATTCTTTCCATGGGGGGAAATAAAATTAAGAGAAATGTAATAAGTTGTGTGTTTTTTCTGTCCCCAATACCTTTAATTTAGGGCATTGTTTCCCAAACTTGAGATGCTGCTTGTGCAGGAAAAGCCCCTAGCGGGCAGGGCTGGTTTTGTTTTTTGTTTGTTGTTTTTTACCTGCCTCATCTGCAGGTTTGGCCGATTCCAGCTCCCACAGGCAAGTGGGAGCCAGGATCAGCCGAACCTGCAAATGAGGTAGATAAACCGGCCTATCCCGCAATGGGCTTTCCCTACACGAGCAGCATCCCTAGTCTGGGAAACACTGACATAGGGCATGTCTGCACCTAAAACACTGGATCAGTACAGCTGCATTCTGCAGGCGGAGGAGTTGGGAGACCCAGCCGTGGATTTGTAAATGAGAGGGCAGTCCTAAGTTAAATTTCACAGCTGGGTTCAGAGAAGCCAGCGAATCCCAAGCAAGTGAACTCCTGAGGCAATGGAGATATGCAGGAAACAGAATTTGTTTGGGGGGGATTTTTTGATTTTGTTTTCTTGCATTCTGGGATAGAATGAAACCAAAATGTGTCAATTCCTGATATTTGAAAAAATAAAATTGCATGTTTGGTAAATTGAAACATTTCATTTTAACAATCAAAATTGGAAAAATGTTTTAACTCTCTTTTTAAATTATTTTCTCAACTTTTTTTATTTTCAAAATATTAAACACTTTTTTTTCAATTTTTCTTTAGAAACAACTTTTTCATCAATGGCAACATATTGAAATATGGCTTGGAGAAGTAAGCAGTTTCAGACAGAAAATGCTTTGTTGGAAATTTTCTGACCAGCCTTATGAGGGAATGATGGTAAAATGCCTGGATCTTGATAAGGTCCAACAAAAGGAGAAAACATCATTTAAAACTAAGCTGCATTAGTTAAGAAAAGAGGGTCAAATTCTCTTCTAAATTACAACAATGAAAATCCAGTAAATGGGTGGGGGGTTAACAGGGTGCATTTCAGGGCAGAGTTTTATTTAGTATTTTATACTGTATTCATTACTATGATATCTAGACATGGCCCAGAACTGCTACTGAAGAGAAAAAGCTAAAGATTCAGTGCAACAGATCAGGCAAATAGACACTGGAAGAAGGGAGGGAGAGAAGACAAACAATCCAAGCAATATGCATTTAGTGGGGTGCTACAAATTAGTGTAGGAAAAAGAGAGAGGGAGAGATTTCCCAAGTTTCAGATTTCCCAAGTTTCAGATTACCCAGAATATCATGATGCAGCAGCTCATGCTGGGACGTAGTGTCCTTCCAGGCCACCCTGCTGCATTAAAGTGAGGATGGCCATGGACAGTAGCTGGGTTGGGGCCCACCAAGAAGCCTCTTCTGGGATTAAAAGTCTAAGAATGTCTAGTTTCAGCTTCTCTGAATAAAAAGTGAACTCATTTTTGTAATTAGTATAAACAGATATGTGCTTGCCAAAAGAACCACCTGTTTCTACTTCTTACAACCAGGGGATTCAGTATTGCTTATGACATAGAGTTACTAGTCTATAAATTTGGAAGCAGTCCAAACAATATTCTTCAGTATATACAGTATTCCTAGATCCTACATTGGATGTTCTGTTTCTTTATAGACAGAAATAAATCTGAGAGCAATGTGCAGGGTCAGCACCAGTAGAACAGCCTGCTTGTTTTCCAGGTTCCAGAACTGCAGAGGATAGACAGACTTCCCTCCACAAAGATTTGGAACATTTTCATTCAAAAATTCCTAAATTATGTGGACCCTTACTTGCTTGGAACTGGACTGAGATCACAAAAGTCATTCACAATGTCCTCACAAATGTCAGTTTTCCTGTATGCATAAAAGAATCAACTTCAAGTGACGTAATTAGTGCACAAGAACAAAAATTGGGTGAAGATTTTGAAGCTACTTTCATTATATATTTCAGTTTATGTAGCACACTTTGGTTCAAAAGTATGTGAACATACAATTCTAAGTAGGCTAAAATAAAGAGTTATGAATTTCTCAGTTATTTAAATATAGGTTCCAAATCTCAGGAAAGAGAACATCTTCTCATATTCTTTGCTGAGTATCATGCAATTAACAGTCAACGATGCACGTATATGTCCCTTGGCTGCCTACACTTATGACCATCAGTTAGGATGGCAGGATGCAAGTTCCCAATATTGGACCTTTGCATCAAGTGTCAAGCAGTGATTAATTAAGATACGTAGTCTAGACAACACCTCAAATCTCTCCTTTGTAGCAGCCACCTCAGCACTTCATGTCACCATACACTAAATAACCCATTTAAACTTACATGCCACACATACACAAAAAGCATGATTAGAAGCAGAAATTAGGATAAGGTTCATCAGTAGTTGTAGACATCCACCACACACAGTAGCCCACAAGCACTTTGTGCCAAGGCAAATGCCATGGCATCCAAAACTACTAAACAAGCCAAGTTAACTACAGAAGAGAAGAGAATCTGTCAGAACTCAAGACATGTTTCTGCATGTGAACCCTTGCCCTGGTCATGGGAGGGATAAATGAAAAATATTGTAAAAATAACGAGGATAATAAATGACACTGATACCAAGATGATAGGTAACTTAGAAATAATCTTCAATTCACACAGCCTCATTTGTCAATCTTTTCTCAGTAAGAGATGGCCTAAATATTTAGGCCAAGAACCTTCATGTCCACCTAATACTCCTTGAACACTGTTGGCATAATGTTAAATGTTGTCCATTGCCCCAGTGATAAACATGGCCAGCTGCGTTTCCAGCTCTAGGATTGTAGCAAGAGGTTTAAAAGTACCAGAATATGCCCAACTCCCACCGAGGAGCACATTCCTACACAGCCAGTGCCAGCATCCAGAGGTTCCCAGGTCTGATCATGCTGAGTAAGAACATCTGAGGCAATGAGAGACCACTTTTACTTAACTGTGACAAATTTTCTGGCTTTTCCACTTGTTATTCCTTCGGTGGCTGCAGATACCTCATGGATAAAGATCTAAAGGATAGGAATATAAATGAATGCCAGTCAACATGGTTTTATGGAAAATAGGTTGTGTCAAACAAACATGTCTTGTGGTCTTTCAAGAGATTGCAGGTTTGATTGATAAAGCTAATTGTGTATATGTGCAGTAACAGACTTATGATAGGCATCTGACATTGTACCACATGACATTCTACAATAGAATCTCACATTTACAAACACCTAGGGAATGGAGGTTGTTCATAACACCAAAATGTTCATAACTCTGAACAAAACATTATGGCAGTTCTTTCAAAAGTTTACAACAGAATATTGATTTAATACAGCTTTGAAACTTTTCTATGAAGAAAAATGCTGCTTTTAAACCACCTTAATTTAAATGAAACAAGCACAGCAACAGTTTCCGTACCTTGTCAAATCTAAAAAAAGAACAAACAAAAAAACCCTTCCTTTATTTTAATACTTTATGTACAGTATATGCTTTTTTTGGTCACTGATGAGGTGTGTGGTTGACCAGCCAGTTCATAACTCTGAGGTTGTATTGTATTTAATGATTAGCACTATAGATTAAAAGCTAGCTGACAAACCTCAAAAAAATCATCAGTGCGGAATCTATCACATGGGGGGCAGGGGTTCTAGTGTGGATCTGCAGGGATCAGTACTAGGCCCAATGTAATTCAATGCTATTAAACTTTTTATCGCTGGTTTGGAAATATAAAATCATGGCTGATAAAATTTGAAAATGATCCAAAGACTGGTGGAGAGATAAATAATCAGAAGGACTGGACAGTCATACAGAGCAATCTAGATCCCCAGGTACACTGGGACCATTTGCAAGACAGTCACATGCAAAGTTATGTATCTGGGACCAAAGAATGCAAAGAGATACCTTCAGAATGGGGTATTCTGGAAAGCACTGAGAATGATTTAGGGGTCCTAGCTGTTGTATTTCACAGCATACAAATAGAGAAATTAGATAAACGTTGTACTCTTGCTGGAAGATTGTAACATAATACTATTTCTTAGAATTCAGACTACCACCACAAAAACCCCAAAACAAAGAGAAGCAAAGCAGGCTGCTCCCTAAAACAGAGGCACAACTCTCCCTACCTTATTCTGGTCTGTCTTTCTACCATCTGACTCTGATCACACACTTTCCTGCAGAGGGACCCTCCTACTCTGCAAGTAGGATCAGAAAGTCTGGCCACCCACTCTTAAAGTAACAGCTTGCAACTCCCAAAAGTCCTCAGTACAACACAAGCAACTCAACACAGGCTCTCAGCACAAAAGTATGGTAAAAAGGGCTAATGAAATTCTACTCATTACTCCTCCATTTATGCATCCAAGGAAGGTGATTTTTACCTCTGGATCGGGAATTGGTGACACAGATACTGGAATATTGCACATGTTTCTGGTGTCCTGACCTCCTGCCTAAGAGGTGCCATAAAAGAACCTGTACTACCTGGTATATATGCTCTGAAGATAGTCACCTCTTGATCTTCTCTTTGATAAACTAAAGAGATTGGGCTTTTAAATCTCTCATTGTAAGGTCTCATTTCAAACCATCCCTTTAAGATTGAGAATAGGACACACAGTTTTGGTAGTGAGGTTATTTGCCATTGGAGCAACTTATCAAGGGATGTGGTGGACTCTACATAACCTGAAGCCTTTAGGTCAAGATTAGATGTCTTTCTAAGAGTAAAGTTCAATCAGAAGTTACAGGCTTGATGCAGGAACTTATTGGGAGAAATCCAATGGCCTGTGTTATGGAGGCGGTCAAATTTAGATAATCTAATGGGCTCATCTCACTTTAGGAATTCTCTTTAATAGATTAATTTCTATATTTGAATTAATGATCTGTGCCCTTTCAAACAGTGAAGTTAGTCACTCAGTTGCTACAATAACTCCCTCAAGCAGCATGTACTGTAACTTCCACAAAATTAATCTTTGCCAAGGCTACTGTTGTATTGCATCAGTCCATGAGAATCAATTAAATGTTAGGCGGTATTTAAAAAAACTTACCAGCAGAATAGGTCTGTGCCTCCTACAGGACAGGCCTGTAATGTTCAGCAGCAGAGAAGTGATTTATAGAAAATATTGGCAGATAAATCAAAATCCAAGCAAGAAGTATCTTTTCTGTATAGATTTCCTAGGCAGAACCTCAGCCATTGCTGTATTGACTTCAGTGGAGTGATGCAATTTACTGAAGCTGAGAATCTGCTTCCTACCCTTCTGCATAGAAATGAGGTCAGCTTCCTCCATGACACTGTAGATGAGGTAAAAGGAGCACTCTAGAGCTGAGCAAAAATTTTCAGACAAATAACTTATTTGCTGAAAAATTGTTTTTGTTCAACCCCAACTGCATCTGCAAATTTGTCATGAATTCTAAGGCCTGAAGGGGCCATTGTGATTATTTAGTCTATGCCTATTAGAAAGACAGAATGTCCTCCAAAATAATTCATTTTGAATTAGAGCATATCTTTTAGAAAAATATTCAAACTTGATTTAAAACTTGCCAACAATGAATTCACCACAACCCTTGATAAATTGTTTCAATGGTTAATTACCCTCACTGCTAAAAATATACACCATATCCAGTGTGAATTTGTTTAGGTTCAGTCTGCTGCCATTGAATCACATAATACTTTTGTCTGCTAGAGTAGAGAGCCCATTATCAAATATTTGTTCCCCATGCAGGTAATCAAGTCATGCCTTAACCATTTCTTTCTGAAGCTAAATAGATTGAGCTCTTTGAATCTATCACTATAAGGCATGTTTTCTGATGATTCTGGCTCTTCTCTAAACCCTCTCTAATTTATCTACATCCTTCTTGAATTGTGGGAACCAGAATTCCGGGAGTGGTTGCACAACTGCCAAATACAGAGATATTATAATTATCCTACTCCTACTCAAGATTCTCCTGTTGATGGATCCAAGGATCGCATCAGCCATTTTAGCCACATGGTTGCGCTGGGAGGCTCATTGATCAGTTGATCATCCACCATGACCTCCAAATCTAGAAGATGCATATCTCTTCTCAGTAATACCTTCTCTGGGATAGTCTCAAAGAAGATATGGCAACCACACCATTAAAAATCACTCCATTAAAAATCATGTTAACTTTTTATTAGAGGTACAGAAAAGAAGGAAAAAGTTAAAGCATGTGAAATGTAAAAGTACTAAGTTTTTCTTTTTAACATCTGTTGTTCCCTTTCCTGCTAGCCGGAGAGGTTTTTTAGAAGGAAAAATATCCTTGTTTGACAATCTTTTAGGTGGTATCAGAGATGGTAATACCTGTCCTTTTGGAGGGAAAGAGAAGCTTCTTGAGATAGGCTGGAGCTGTTTCATCCCAGCTGGTGGCTGGGATTCATCTGGAGCTGGTAGAGGTGGTGATGTCATCTTGGTGTCTCTTTCTGGCCCGGTCTGGTTAGAATACTGCTGAAGATCAGGGTCAAGAAAGTCTGGGCTCCTAGGAGAAGTGGTCATGGCAGCCATGATGGTGAAGCTTGTACCAGTAGCCAATTTCACTCCTGAATTTTTTCTTTAAGGGCCCCAAATGGGAGTGGTTGGCAGAATAGCCTATTCCCTTATTATTTTGTCCACCAATTTGGCCTAGTTTCTAACACACAGATTTTGGTTCATTGATTACTGGTTCCACATTCCTCTTGTTTACAAAACCTAATTTTGTCACAGTCCTTGAGTTATATCAGTAGGTCTTTGTTTGAATTAATTCAGTTTGTCTCTTTCTCTTACCTTTTTCTATCAACACTTGTTATAGGTTATTTTGACATCTTATGAACTTACACTCACTTTTTATAGTTTAACTCAATTAGGCCTAATTATCACAACAATGCTCATGAACATTATCTCTGCTCAAAATGCCTCCCATAAGTTTTAACCCAATAACAGATCATCTACGTTGTAGAATAGGCTTCTGACTACAGGGTATTTTAAGCACCATCATGAGTTTACAAGTTTAAAGTATTTATACAAAGTTGTCTCATGGTATCCCTATGAGCTGTAATAAATGTATGATATATAAATATTAGTTCCAGGTCAGTCTTCCCAATAAAAATAAGAAGCAAATTATTCAGTCACAAATGGGATGGTATGCTATGTCCTATTTATAAGAAAAAAAAATTGTGGATTTTGTTCAGTTTACTGGCAACAGATACTTTCAAATGCAGAAAACTGTTTATCCAGATGTCATGTGTGGTATGTAATTGTTAATAGATACCTTTCAGCAGTAAATAACGTAACAACATTTTTTAAGTTAGTGTCTGTTTAGCAGTGGGAAAGGTAGTTTTCAACTCTCAGGACAATCATTAAAATTGTACTTTTTAACAATAAATTGCCATTGCAATGAGCTAATGTAGCAGTGGGAAAATTTGTTTTTTACTATAAAGATGTAAGAGGAATTCATTTCAACATTATTTCTCCTAGCAAAGTGACAGGTTTCAGAGTGGTAGCCATGTTAGTCTGTATCAGCAAAAACAATGAGAAGTCCATGTGGCACCTGAGAGACTAACACATTTATTTGGGCATAAGGTTTTGGGGCTAAAACCCACTTCATCAGATGCATGGAGTGAAAGATACAGAAAGCAGAATAAGTGGGTTTTAGGCCACGAAAGCTTATGCCTAAATAAATGTATTAGTCTCTAAGGTGCCACAAGGACTCCATTTTGCTAGGAGAAACAACAAGATGTTATGAGACATCACCAGAATATTCAACAAGGTTTAAATGGGTAAATGTAATGGATGATGTAAATACTGTTATGTACCCAAAAGTGGTACTCTAATTGTGCTGATGCTGGACAAACAGGAAATCCATGGTCTTAGCCGTGAAGTGCTTACAGTCTAAGATACTGCTTCTGCAAATGGTTCAGCATAGGCAGATCCCTGAACCGGTGTAGAGCTCTATTAGCTTCAGGGTTCTGCCAGCATACAACTTGCAGGATCAGGGCCTAAAGACAATATATAAAAAGATGATGCACAAGGAAAGATGATTTTTGTAAACAAACCCATTAAAGAATGTACTCCAAAAGCTTAAACACTCACATACATGCTCCCTACACCCCTCCCCCGGATCCACAGCTGTTTGGGAAGATATGAGACTTTATGTTGTTTTGGAGGTTGAGGCTACACTATTGGGGTTTTTTAAACTCTGGTTTATGTGATCTACACAAGAGAGAATAAACCGGACCATATTTTTTGTAGAGAATTGTACAAACTAGAATTTGCAAGTATCTTTTTGCAAAACTGTTTTCTACTTGAAAACAAAAACAAAACTTCCCCTTGGGTAAGAAAGTGTTGTGCTTTTCTGTTGCTTATCAAACACTGTATTATATTTCTCAGTGGCTGGGGAAAACTAGAGATAAATTACAGTCCATTATATATGTAAGGCCAATAATAAGTACTGAGTCAAGACAAATGGAGAGGGGACAATTGAATATGCTACTGAACTTGTTGAGGAGTCTGAGTATTGTCCAGATAATACCAATATCGAAACATTAGCCCATCGCAAAAGCTCAATACCAGTAATCACAATCATGTAATAGCCTGGAACGTTTTTATTGTATGAATCTTATAGATGCCTGCTCCTGAGACAGCTGGCATTTTAGTTAATGTTAACACTGAATTTTAGTGTCTAAAGACTACCAGTAAGCAAAAACACAACCCCTCCCCTGCAGCTACTCCCTCTTCCTCCCACTTCTGCCCCCCGCCAAAACACCCCAAACACAGTATGGTCCAGTGGAAAGGGCTCTGAAATGGAAGATAGGAAATCTGTCTGTTCCTTGCTGTTCATACAGTACCTTTCGTAATAGGGCCCCAATCCCGATGGAACCCCTTTGGGAGTTAACTGTCTGGGTGAAATTTGTTCCACTCACATAAAGCCAGAGTAATCCACCCAAAAGTTTCATCCAGAGCCCACTGCTGATGAATGCCAAACACTTTTGGTCAGATCCCTCAACAGGTAGGGAGGAGAAAGCCTATTGACTTTGAATAGTGGCTACAGTACCCAGGGCCGGCTCACAACATTTTGACACCTGAGGCAGGGAGCTCAAATGACACCCCCATGCCCTCTCGCTTGGGCCAAAACTTTGAAATGTCTCAATTCTGCCTTCTTCCTGTTCTACTCCTCTCATGGTACTGCTCTGCTACCTACCCCAATAAAGGAGAACTAACAACTTAAAATG